>NC_073692.1:105749689-105917189 GCF_029784155.1 Uranotaenia lowii
TTGGTTTTGATTGGTATTATTATCCTTTTGAAGAGAAAGATGAATGAATCCATGAATTCAGGGCTCCGATGGCTGCTTTTCGCTTTTTTTTTCAATTTCGAGTAAGTTAGGAGAACACGTTTATGTAAACGAGAGAAAATGTGTACTTCACCAATTTTATAATTTAGCAGAGTACCCGTGAATCGTGATTTATCATTTAACATCAATTTTGATCACCTTAATTTTTCTGTTTGAAACGGTATCTTTTGTTTAGAAAATTAGGCAGTCAGAATTCAATATTCGGATTCCGGAATTTAACTCTGTTTGGTATTTCTGAGAATAATCAATCTATAATGTTGCCTATGCACAGGCGTTAGATTGTGGGCTTTCTACGTTTCTACACAAACGTTTTGTTATTTTTGGACTTGCTATTAGTGCTATTTGTAGAGCACGGAATAAGCAAACGGAAAAATAAATTATTTGAGCTTTTTAAAAGTAACATGCTTTATGTTCATCATGAAAATCGCAAGACTGCATCTGAATAATCGATAAGTGACAAGATTTCCATCAGATGATTCTTGTGATTGTTTTGTCTCGAGACTAAATAATGAGTAAATTTGCTACAAACGGTTGATTCCTATAGCATCAGTTCCAAAGGGGCGCGTTTACATATTCATTTTGTAACATCTACGTAAAAATTATGTAGTTTTTCACATATTGTACGTAGATTCTTTTGCGTGTACCTCGCCTTTCTATACGCTTTACGATTGCCAACATCTAGGCGTTTAAAAACCCACGTCCAATGTCGTCAAACTTTTGTTTGGTGTTTGTCATACACGTTGTTATGTGTTCGCTGATTTATGTTTTATAATTTCTTTTTAAAAAATTCCTCGGGAGATTGATCCTCATTGAATTTAAAAACGATCAATCTCCTGTACACATTTTCTTAACCTTGTAGGAAAATATAGGCACATATGAACAAACCGAGCAAACGATCCAGTTTCAATATCGGAATCCTACTAGATTGGATTGGTTTCAAACTGGAATATGCAGAGAAATATTTCAAAACTAACGCTTTGAGTAACATGGTGGTGCTACGTGTAGGTTTATGTCTATGATAATACCTTTTATTGTAGTTTTCATGCACCCCTGAAATTGGCTATCCTTTTTACACGCTCAAAAGCGTTACTTCAAATTCGAATTTAGTCAACCTAGATGTGAAATGTTTCAGCTTTGAGATACACAGTTTACTTTAATTCTATACACAGTTTACTTTAATTCTATAATCATTCGTTAATGATGCAAAAAATATTATTGAGTCAGTAATAAATTCTAAAAATTGGAATAACAGCTTCATCTGATGGATATACAAGAACAAGAAACATCACGTTACCACTGTTTAATTAATTTCAATTCGGTTCATTCCTTGTTTTTCGAACAATCTGCTTTTTTAACTTTTTATATGATTGAAATCTTGCCATAAAATCACAAAATTTTAATTATTTTCTAATCAGATTATTCACCTGTCACCTAAACAATGTGGTGAAATTTACCTTTGTTATATAAAGATATAGCCAGCTCATCAACTTTTTTTTGTAACATCTTCATTTGAAACGGTTTTTCATGATTCAATAGAATTTCTATAAATCAATCTTGATTGATGTGCTACTTACGGCGTGTTCGTAAATTGATTTGTTCTATCGAAGTGATTTTTTTCTATCGATGTTGTCGTTCGTAAATTAAACAAACTGTATGCAAAAGCATTTTGAAAGGTGATTTGACATCTACCAAACAAATCGATGCATCACCCAACAAATCAGTTTACGAACACGCCGTTAGAATTATGGCTAAATTAAATAAAATATAAGAAAAAAAATTAAACAATTTTGCCCAATTCGTCATTATCATAGCTTATGATAAATCAAAAATATTTGTTAACCATATTTTAACCATTTCTGACCAGAATCACATTCCTTTCTCTGAACCTTTCTTAACCGTAGTTCAAAGACATCGATTTAACCGTGCAGTCAGGCAAGTTCCCTTTTTCCGTCTTGTTTCTGGTTTGCCTTCCATTCGCAGAAATTCAAAAAACGCAAGTAGGCGAGATTGAATCGGTCGTGCTGCGGAAATCGAGTCCGGTGTTTTCGCGAGTTAATTTTGTGGTGCGTTCCCTGAATTTCGTTTACTATCTTGGCGTGCGGTGAGACGGCAGCTAATGTGGAGATTTTTGAGCATTTTATCTGATCGATAAATCCGTTTTTTGGGCCTAATTTCGGTCGAAAATACTTGGATAATCATAATGGCTGACCAAAATTACGGTGCATCGGCCCTCAGAATTTCGCTATTTCGTTGATTTCGAATGGTGTGTTGACGGAGGATTCTCCCTTCCGTTCGTCTTTCGCGGTACTCATTGCGCATGGTAGTGTTCGTGTGTTTCGGCGTTCTGCCTTTTCTCGACTTTTCGAATATTGCGCGCCCTCTTTCGCGGCCAGAACGTAAACAAACGGTTGTTGATAATTTTTTTCGTAATACTTTTCTCAAGTGTTTCCGTCGTAAAATTGCGTGAATAAAATATTCGATTCAATCAATTTTGTTTCTGGACTAATTGCCATCACAGTTTGGTAAGGTTACATGTTGGTGGGTCCCCTTTTGTAACAAAATACTTTTTCAGACGGCATCCATAACGGAAGTTGTAGCCATATTTTTAATGACGAAGATAGTTCCAGTGATGTGTGAAAATTTGTGTGAAGGTCAAAAACTTGAAAACTTATTTTAAAGATTGCATGCAGTGGCGCACACGTTTTGAAGTTCCGGAATAATTTCGTGCTAATGTGAGAAAAATTGAATAAAAGGTAAGTCACGTTGCAATTTATTTTTGTGTGTACAGTATTGTAATTGTAATTGTTACACTTTATTGCTATAGCAAATTTAAGACAAATAAACAATGTTTAGAATTTACTGAATCAAAGAGTTGAACTGATCATAATTGATCTGAACACTTCATTAACTGTAATAATATAACTTAAATGTAATGATTAAAAACTAATAAAGACATATTTAGAAATAAAAATAAAACACGACCATTTCAGTAGCTAAAAGATACTAAATTTGTAGGATTTGGTCCAGTGATTTCTGAGATATATTATATTCTAAGAAAGTTGGTGTTTCCGGCATCGATCTCATCGCTGTTCTTAATATGTTGATCTAAAATCTGAATTCAACGTTTGAATCTGTAAACTGCATCTAATATTTGTAGGGGAGATGGGGGCATAATGGCCACCTTAAGGAAAACGGTTATTTAACCATAGAAAATAGCTATAATATGGAGGTTACATTATTGTTTCGTGTTCAGACACTTGAAAAGCCTATTCCCTAACGGGCTGAAACGTGAAAAACTAGATGAAAACGTTAAAAAATGCATTTTAAAAAATTTTGCCAAAAGCTGAAAACCAGCCACTGTGGAGGCATAATGAGAACCCCCCCTGAGGCAGTATGAGCACCATTAATCAGAGCAAGATATGCGTTTTTGCCGGGGAATCTAGCAGCGAATTCAATTCGATGAAGTCAGGTGAGTCGTAGATTCATCAAACAAAGCAATAACAAAATAATCTAGGTCTGTTTGTAGAATACAAACAATTCACGCACGCTCATACATTATGTGCTTTGTTCGGAGGATGATGCTACTAGCCGTATAATGTAACAATAAAAAAATCGATCATGAATTGTAAATGGAAAAAATCACCTCGAACAGAAATCTAACGCTAGTCTTTTGATTACCTCTCCGACACCTTACCAATAGGCTAAATCGTCGGATGAAAACTAGTCAAGGTGTGACGCTATAAATCAATTTTAATTCGCTGCTAGATTCTACGGCAGAAAATGCTCATTATGCCTCGATAATATAGTGCTCTATATGCCCCTAGTCAACAAATTTAAGTAAAACGTGTTTTAAAATTGATAAAAGTGAAAAATAAAAAATTTTATGATGGTAAAAATTGAGAAACAATGTGTACATCATTTTGCAGTGCGTACATTATAGATCAAGGTTATTTTAAGATCATAAGAGCTTATTTCGTGGTGTTCAAAAATTATAATATTTTCGTAACTTGAGAACCAAGCCAGTTTTTTTTAAATATCTCTGTAAAGATGATAAGGAGATTCCTTTTTTTGTGAAAAATTAATACTATAGGAAGTACGAAACAAATCCTCATGAAAATTTATTTAAGAAAATACGTACTTTCGTAGAAAAAAGTAGTGCTCATTATGCCCTGGGTGCTCGTTATGCCCTCATCTCCCCTATTTGAATGTAAAATCTTGAATGTGAATCGGAATCTGAAATCTGTAATTTTCAATCTAAAATCTTGATATAAAATCTGAATTTCGAATCTCAAATTTGAAATCCGAAACTAGAAATCTCTATATTTCATGAAACTAAATTTTAAAACTGAATCTGAGAATTTGAATCCGAAATCTGAATTCTTTTCAATGGAGATTCCAAAATTGGAAATTTTCAATCGTAAACTACGAAATTTATAAAATATACAGGAAAGAGTTTAAAACAAAATTTAAAGAAAGAGTTCAATGCCTTTTAAAAATGCGCTCGATTTTTAAGTAGATTCCTGTAGATGATTGATTCATAGCTCGTAAATACCTTTTCAAACCGGTTTAATATCACCTGAGCTATTGAAAGCTTGTTATTCAATCTCTCACCAGAGGTAAAAATACTACGATTCTTTCTACAAAAATAATTCGGCCCGAAAAAAGCACCGCGACCACCAGGTAGTTCCAGCCGAAGGTCAGCGTCTTTCGAAGTGCGGTAAAAATAGACCGATCAGCAGCAGCAGCGATCAGCTGGTTGCAATGTTTATTTTTACTGCACCGATAGCACTCGTCGGCGGCTCGCGATCGGTTTTCAGGTCTTTCTACGCGAAAGCGAAAGGTAAATCAAAACATGACGATTTTTTGGAGGGGCCTAGTAAAAATGCCACGGCTCAGAGATAACACTAAAGTTTCGATTCGGACTCCATGCGCTGGACAAATTGTTTATATTTGAACGCGATGCATTTGCAGAAAAGTGCAACCTTCGATAGCTCAGTTGGTAGAGCGGTGGACTGTAGAGTGAAACACAATCGAAAATAGATTTCAGTAATCCATAGGTCGCTGGTTCAAATCCGGCTCGAAGGAGTTAAGTTTTTTCGTAAAAAAAAACATAAAGACTAGTTTAAGAACCTGTGATTGGTTTTTGATTATTTAAAAAAAAAATTCTCTTTCTTGACACCTACTTTTTCTCGAACATTTCAATAAAAAAAAATGCCGTTTTCCACCCGTTAAATATTTTTCTAGGTATTTGTTTCATAAAATATCTCCTTCGAGCCGGATTTGAACCAGCGACCTATGGATTACTGAAATCTTTTTTGGTTTGTGTTTTACTCTACAGTCCACCGCTCTACCAACTGAGCTATCGAAGGATGTGATTATTTCAAAATTAAATTTTATCAAAACTATGTATATATCCATGAATGTAGTTTATACCTAATCACATTAAGGACCGCGAAGAAAGTTCAAAATTCCCTGAATCGATTTAAGTAAATTTAAAATTTAGTACCTTTGAGTTATCGAAAGTGTTGTGTTCAATTTTGTAGAATAGAGTTTTATTATTAAATTTATGACATTTGAGGTATGCTTCAAACAATAATATCGTTTATAAAATTTGTTCCATTGTCTTCTTTCAAATAAAGGTAAAATAAATCATCAAAATTTATTTCTTGTGTCTGGTTATTCGTTAAAAATCTGTTAATCCAACATTCATCGCTACAATTATTTATATCAATCGTCAATCACTTCTTGAATGCCAGAAATATCCACCCTTCGATAGCTCAGTTGGTAGAGCGGTGGACTGTAGAATGTATTAAATCGAAAAAAACAGATTTCAGAAATCCATAGGTCGCTGGTTCAAATCCGGCTCGAAGGATAAACTTTTTGCCATTTTTTTTTATCAAACTTCCATTAAAAAGACGACTTCAGTCCAAATTTTTATCTTGCCACCTACAATTTGCGTTTTTAAAATCAATAACTCTTGGCAATGGCATTTGGACCAAAAAATCCTTCGAGCCGGATTTGAACCAGCGACCTATGGATTACTGATATCTTTTGTTTTCATATGCTCTACAGTCCACCGCTCTACCAACTGAGCTATCGAAGGTATGTTCTGCAGGGTGGCCAGCGAACCGCGAAAACCGGGAAAAAACCGGAAATTGAAAACGGGACCGGGAAAACCGGGAATTTCAAATTAAAACCGGGAAAAATCTTTATGGATAATTTTTCCCTTATATAAACCAATTGAATTCTAAAGTTAAATCATATTATCATTTTTTTCTCAAAAGCGATATAAAATTGGGATCCAAATTCCTTGAAGAAAATGTAGAAAAAAGTCGATCATTTCATGAAAAATTGAGATTTTTCAGGTCAGCACATACCTTTTAGTGCTCTGAAGTGTTCGAGTTCCAAAATAATTGAGTTTTTTTTTGTTAATTTACTTATTTTTGACATTTACAAATTTTTGAAAAGCCTCAAAAGCGCGAAAAACTTATCTCTCTTATGTTCGAAAAATTTGTTTTTCACAAATAAATTCAATTTTTATAAGATATATTCATTAGATTATGCGCGGAAAAATGCGAGAAAACAGAAAAGTTCGAAATGAGTGGCCACCATGCTACATGGTTCTTTGATAAAATACCCAAAAAGTAGAACGAGATACAAAATGTTTGTGTGATTTTTTTTAACATTTTGCGCTTTTATTGGTAATCGCATTCTTTATTGATTAAAATTTAAAAAATACAGATCGTAAAATTTATGAGTTGTTAATCACAATAGGATATTATCATAATAAAAAAGTGAATTTGAAAAGCAGATACAATCCTTAGAATAGTTTTCAAAATTTATGTTAGAACTTCAAATTTGAAGTTTGAATTACGATATTCAAATTTTCTGGTTGGATGGCAAATTCAGACTCAGAGTTTCCAGAGTCAAGCTCTTAGAAATCAGCCTCAAGCTCACTCAGTATTTAAGACGAGAAAAAAATCAAAATTTTAGAATAATAGGAGGAATAGAATTTAGCGGATTCTGTTCTCAAAATTGCAGAGAAAAAATTAAATTACAATATCAATCAGTACTAATTAGTTAAAATTTGAATCATGAATCAAACTTAAAATTGTTTAATTTGATTTTATACATCCGTATGTCACCCAAGATTCATCGTTGATGATTATATTTCAAATTTTATAATTCAGAAACCAGAGCTGCGATGAAGTAATTTTTAATTGGAACATCATCGTTTTAATTAATTCAAAAAGTGTTGAATAAATAAGTAGATCGAGATATGAAGAATCGATTGGTATTTATACTTAACATAAAATTTGTCATCCCTCTGATTCTAAGGGCCCCAATTATTTTTTTCATCCTTTTTTCTGAAAATAATCCAAAAAAAATAATCATCGTTATCAGAAAATTCTTACTTCAAAATTGAAAAAAAAGCTTATTTTGGTTTTAAAAAAACCCTGATTATCACATTCATGTATTTAAAAACAGGGAAAATCATAAAATCTCGATCGAAAAACCGGGAATTTGAAAATGGAAACTCGCTGGCCACCCTGGTTCTGGCACTAGAAATGTTACCTTTACTTAACATAATTTGTGTTTTTTTTTCGTTTTTTCTCAGTTTTTAAACAAGGTAATTTTTGCCTTTTTGCATCAAACTTCAACATCATGTTATTCTGAACCATTATTTGAAATTTATATAAAACCTCAAAATATGTCGTTCAAATGAAAACTTTTATTTGTAGTTTTAGTTAACAGGTCATCCGAAGTAAGTGCCTCTGCTTACAAGTTGGCTTATCAGATCGTCTCACTAAGCAACTATTGACTGGTAATACGTTGGTAACTTCTGGATACTTCGAGAATTCCGGACCGCGTTAATTTTAGGAATCCTATTAATAACCAACCTTCGATAGCTCAGTTGGTAGAGCGGTGGACTGTAGAGCGTATGAGAACAATAGATATCAGTAATCCATAGGTCGCTGGTTCAAATCCGGCTCGAAGGATGTTTTTTCAGAAATGTTACCAACCTTTTTTCACGAGTTGAAAGTCGATACTAGTTCGATTACTCATTCATAAATGGTAGAGTTCGAGCGCTCAGTTTGTACTAGAAAATCCTCGCAAGTGATATAATTTTGCAGAAAGCGCCACTTTTCAGACAAAGTAAGGTGCTTTTAATCAAATCTGGATAGTGGCATTTTTCGTAAAACACAGCACGGGCTATCATGTCATCTTTGGTGCAATGCACGTTTTATCGCACTTAGTTCAAAGTTCTTCGAAAAAACAAGTTACCTCATCCGCCAAATTGATGGTCGGTCAGATTTCTAAAATGAACTTTTGTCTATCGTCGCCATAGGTTGTGAATTAATTTATCGACTGACCGAAAACAAACAGCGAATGCCATAGAAGCTCGAAACGTTGCAATTATTCCAAAATTCGCCGAAAAATCGATTAATTACCCGATTAAATAAGTTTTGGAATGTTGACATTGTTGTTATAAAAAAATTACGAGGATTGTACTGAACATTTTTATTTTTTCATGATAGTTATTTATGCAAAAAGTGGATTTTTTCACCACAAGTCGAAAATAATATCAAGTGTCTGAAAATCGAGTTTTGCAGCAAGTTGCATACTCAACTTTATGCGAATTCGGTAAATTGCCTTTAAAATTCTTTATCCAACCTACAAGAAGCGCATTTCTGCAACTTTGAAAACGAAAAACAGTATCGAAACCTAGCATTTTTCGACACTGTTTTCAGTGTCGAAATTTTCATTTTTCAGCACTGAATTGCATAATTGTTATTTGTTATTTATGGAACAAGTTGTCAAACGTAGATTCTTTCAGTACGAGTCGGTACATTTATGAAAATAGGATTGATTACATTAGAGATACATGAGATATCGAAGAAAGAAAGAACATAAGCTGTTAATTCAGGGTTGCCACCCGTCCCGCAAAAGCGGGAAAAAGTTACATGTAAAATTTTTTTCAATAGTGCAAAACAGCATTCAGAATCAAGTTTTTAATCCTGAAGAAAAAGATAGTAGTTTTTTGTTAGAATTGAATTATGAAAACAGTGTCAAAAAGTGTATAGAGTTTTTTATCGGTAGGAACATCAGGCCTTTATGCATCCAAAGTTAGTTTTGAAAAACGGATATTTTAGTGCGGTGTTACAAACAAATCTTTTTTTATGCCAGTTATTTTGAACCACTGTTCTGAAATGCATAAATTCGGTTTCCTCGAACTATGAGCTATGAATTATTCGGTCAAAATTATTATAAATTGATCAAACATATTTAAAAAAAATCATTTCAACTATAAAATCAACAATTGTGTTTTGATAAGAAATAAGGATTCGAGTGCTAGGGTAACGGACTTATTTTAGACCGGGTGCATCTTTTGGACCACCTAGAAATTTTGATTCCAATATTTCACTTATCTATCCAGTTAATCATGAAAATTTTGAACAAATATAATTAAAAAAAAGCTGATAAGGGATACAAAATTGAAAATAAGATTTAGATTTTTCACAGTTGGGCCGAATCAAGCCCATTTCTGGAGGACGTGCTGTTATTGAAGTCAACTTTTAAGAGGTTTTCTGTGATGAATTTAACAACTACAAACATAGTCACAACTAAGATAAAATACTTAAAAACCAATTTGCTAGCTTAAAGAACCCAAAAAAACTTGTTTTAATAGCAATTTGACCCTTGTCAAAAACGAGGTCCCACTTTTAATTCCTTAGGGGTTTATTTTGGAGCACTCGCCCAAACCAGGGTATTTAACTTGCCGTTTAATGTTCATTAACGCAATAAGAAGTGGTACGACGATATGAATAGAATTGTCCAAACTATTTCATTGATTTATGAAAAAAATTTACTTATGGTATTTTTGTATTTAATCAACCCTTACTTTACTATAATCGGCATAAATCCAAAACCAATCATTATTTTAACTTACTTTTAACACAGAATGTGTAAAAACATGTAAATCTTACAATCCATATCAACAGCAGCTGTTTCGTTTGATAAGCAGTTCGAAAAAGCTACAGCTTAGAGAAACTAAAAAACATGAGAAATCTGGGAATGGACTCAAATGTAATGTTTTGAATTCGTCTTTGTACGTCTTCGCACCTAAAAATGAACACATTTTTTAAGTTGATATGAAATATTAGAGAAACATGAGATATCAAATAAAGAAAGAGCATTAGCTGTAAATATCATAAATTTCTCGAAAATTTCGGGTTCAAGTCCTGTTGGTGTGCCGTTGTATCTTTTTCGAGAAATTTATGATATTAACAACTTATGTTCTTTCTTTCTTCGATTTCTCATGTATATCTAATACTTCCCATCAACTTTGAGAATGGAAATGGACCAATTTTTTTTTTGAAAATTATTACTTTTGTAGATTCATAAAAAACTATTGACATTACAGTCTAAAAGTAATAACCATTTAGGCTTGATTTTTTTGAATAAAATATGATCCTAATTTATGTTAAAGGGACGAAATATAAAACCCGTCTTAAGTCGGGGTATGTAATTTGTGTATAAATTGAAATATCCTAGTATTTGTGGAACAATTTTAACAAAAATTATTTAAAATTATAGTTATGAGACAATCTTTATGTGTTTCAAAATTAAGGAAAAAATTGTTGAAATGTTAAAAACTACAACCGAAAAGAAGTGATAATGTAGTTTTTCAGCCCCTGCATCAAAGTTGCCGAAAAAAATTCTGTGATTTTGACAAGAAAAAAAATCTCGAATTCTGTGATTTGAACCTAAAATTCTATGACGCTATTTCTATTAAGTTCAGTGGGAAAACATGTGAAACATCAACAAATCGAAAACTTGTTACAGTTTTGATATAAAAAATCGCATTGCATTGCTTTGTTTTCATATTTTCATGAAGTAATGCAAAAAATAAAAAGTCGAATGTGACATTAGACTGAGTCGATTTGGAGTCATTTTTGAATTACTCAAACCCAGGGGTCTTAAAACCTTCGTTTTGGTCCGAAACTCATCCATGATTTTTTGCAGAATTTTCAAGTAACGTTTACATGAGTAAATTTTAACTTTTAGGTTTGTATGGGAAAAAAGAATATTTTGTACTGAAAAATCAACATCATTTTTGTTTCTTCTGTGGAACCGATCATGCTAATGGTTTTTGTGCCAATTTATAAATTTCTTTCAGGAAATTTTCCACTGAACAACTTTGTACAATATCATAACTTCGTATCTTTTTAGACAAAAAAGTTATTAGCTGTTCAACAGGTGTATGTCTTTTTGGATTGATAAACCATGAATTCAATTGACACCACTGCTTGTGCCCCACGAAGTATGGCATGAAAAGTGGTCTTGCAATACTTTGCTAGACACCCAGCAGTGGTGTCAATTGAATTTCTAGTTTATCAATGCCAAAAGACATACACCTGTTAAAGAGCTAATAACTTTTTTGTATAAAAAGATACGAAGTTATGATCCGTGGGCGTGATTGAGTGCTCATTTATATCACTTTGATATAAATGGGTATACCTTGACGTATAGCAACATTAAATATAGAATAGTGAGAGTATCACAGTTCAGTGTTGCTATAGGCATCAACGGATCACTTCCGACCATAAGTGAAACGGAACCCCTAGATGTCGGTCCCACGGCTTTTAACTAAAGCTCAATCACATGGTCAATCTGGTCCGATCAGAAATGATTGTTTGACCTTTTATTGTCATTTTAATGTTCTTTTCTATTTTTCTTAATGTTCTTTTCTATTTTTCAGATCATTCGGAGGTGGAGTTTTTTTTTTTCTCTTCAGATATATTCAAATAGTTGGAAAGTTAGAAAGGAGTAGGTTAATATATTCAAATACCATATTCCTCCCCAATGCTCCAGTGGATGTGTATTTGCGGTTTATGAATTACGATGGCTTATTCTTAAATCTAGCTTTTTTCAATCACTGGGGGCTAATTGGATGGAAATGATATTTTGTGGTTTAAGGTTTGTGAAACGGATCTGTCACCTGAGTTGTTTTGATAGTATTATAGTTTAAAGCAAACAGTCTTGGCAATTTTTAAATCTCATTCAAAAGTAGGCATTCAACTATGTGAGGCAGGTAGTGTAGGGCAATGCTCAAACGGTAAGATAGGCTCTTAAATCCATATTTTGGTGAATTCGCATGTTTGTGATGATGTTGTGATAGGAATAAGGTAGCTTACTTCAACTATTAATTTGAGCTAGAATTTTTATTAGTTTGAAATAGGCTTGCTTCAAAAAGCAAACAGGCTCTCACATCCATATTTTGGTAAAATAGTATGGTTCTATGATATGACAGGAACAATGTAGCTTACTTCTACTATTAATTTGATCTCGGTTTATTATGAGTTTAAGCTAGGCTTCTTCTTAGATATTGATAGATGATATGAACTAAAACTCTTTTTTTTTCTCTTTTTTTTCTCTTTTCTTTTTTTTCTGTTTTCTTTTCATGTATCGTGGCATGTACTACCGAGAAATCATTTGGTCCAATGATGACGTTGAGCGAACCTTCAAGCCATCCCCTAACATCATGGGACCCAGACGTTGGCTTTCGCATGACATGGTTGCCAGCCCAAGGATCTAACCATAAATCAAATGCTGAAGACGGTGTCCTGTAACTTGGTGAGATCCTTCCTTATTATTTTAATATTTTCAATGCGCTTATAAACCGTAGTATGTAGATGCTTGGGGAGTATGTAGAGGCCAGTCTCGAACCCACCCTTGTCCTTCCTCCAACTGGTATCGGGAGGGGTTGGTTTATTATCTTGAACTGCATTTTATCCATATTCCATGGATATAATGAAGTGCTTGATGGTTTAACCAACGTCTCAAGATCGCTTACTATTCTACGCTGCCTTCTCTAAACTTTAAATTTTCTTCTCCAAACTATTCTAATTTTCATTTCCAGCGTCAGCTCCCCGAGCTATTTAAACGCCATAAAAAAAAAAAAAAAAAAAAAAAAAAAAAAAAAAAAGATACGAAGTTATGATATTCAACAAAGTTATTCAGCGGAAAATTTCCTGTAAGAAATTTATAAATTGGCACAAAAACCATTAGCATGATTGGTTCCACAGAAGAAGAAACAAAAATGATGTTGATTTTTCAGTACAAAATATTCAATTTTCCCATACAAACCTAAAAGTTCAAATTTACTCATGTAAACGTTTCTTGAAAATTCTGCAAAAAATCATGGATGAGTTTGAGACCAAAACGAAGCTTTTAAGACCCCAGGGTTTGAGAAATTCGAAAATGACCCCAAATCGACTCAGTCTAATGTGACATACAAATTTATAATTTTGAAAATTTGCACAAAATTTAGAATGAATGAAAGACTTTCTTAACTTGTTATTACTACTAACTACTACTACTAGTTACTTGTTATTGAGTAACCTGAAAATGAGTTGGGTTGCGTTTTAATATTTGATCAAGAAGCTAAGCCAACTTTACGCTGCACAACAAGTGCTTTCGGAATTTCCAAAACATTTGAAACAAACTATTAACATATGGTTGTATGTAGTACTAAATATCCAACAAACACGTGTAGAAAACCGGACTACAAGTTAGTCACTTTTTAGTAACTTTGTCACTTTTTTCAGGCTGGTCACTCACAAGTTACTTTTTTTGAAATTTTGTCACTAAAGTCACTTTTTTTCTAATAATTTCCTTACAACTGAGTCTATTTTTTTTTAATTTTTCTACTCAATATTAAAAGCATTTTATTTTTTCAAGGCAAGCGGTATGTATTCATCATTTTATCATTAGTTTATTCCTTTATTATTTATTTGACGAGTTCCTTTTCTTTCCTTTCCTTATTAAAATTCACACGACCTAAATTGGGAGATTGTTTTGTTTTGCTTTGATATATTGCTTACAATTGAACATTGTTTGGATGAAAATTTCCATTAAAAAAAAGTAGTTTTTCGCCTAAAAAATACGTTTTTTTTTGTTTATTTGTGACACTTTACCAACGTTTTGGCATTCGTGTCAAGAAAAACAAAAGTATGATTTATAATTTATTACATAAAATATTTCTCAAAGAGACACTCTTACAGCATGTTTAACCACAAGATTTGAAGTGTTATTACTTTTAAAGCTAGAATTTGTTAAAATATAATTCTTAATTTAAAAAAAAAAACAACCCAAAATCTGTACAGCGCACTTAATCACATGGCAGAAACATTCCATTCTATTAATGCTCTTGGTTGTATTGAATGGAAGGTAAGCTTGTGAAAAGCGACTCAATTGAATCGAAAATATCAGATATTTCATTTCTAAGTTCCCTTATTTCTAGACATTTGCAAATCATTCGAAAGATTTGTAGATATACATAAGATTTCAAAACCTATTCAAATTTTCGATAACATCAGTAATTTCTGTACCTCTTTAGAGGTTTACTGATATATTTTCTAGAATATTCCAAGAATTTTCTGAGGTGTTTCTTGGATCTGTTAATTTTTTAAAAAAATGTCGTGTTAAATCATTTATGAATGTATGCAACTGGTTTTATGGTATGGTTTATGGTATTTTTTATCGCAGATTTCGTAATTGATTAAAAAACAATTGGATTTTGTCTGGACACAGTTTTGTAGCTTTCTTGTAAATATAGTATATTTACAAATAAGCTACGAAAAAAGTGTCCAACAGTTATTATTCAATTACGACCTTTGCGATTGAAAAAAAAAATTAAAACGGGTTCAAATCCGAATCAGTCGTTTAAAATTACCTAAAAAATTACTCTTTCATGAAATGTTCTGTAACTGTAAACCTTAACTCAATTTCAAGTAAATTTTTTAAAGTGTTCGTTGACCATGTGCTGGTTTTTTATTTGCATTTGTAGATTTCTCACATATAACAATTTTGTATAAAATTTTTGGTATCTGTAAATTTATTAAGATTTGTAACTTTTTTCAACTGTTTTAGTGACATTGAAAAAAAAATTGATTTTATTTTAGTTGTTTTTTAGTTTTTTTAGTCATTTTTTAGTAAGTTTTCGTCTTGATTTGGTCACTAATTTTACCCTAATTTCACTAAAAAGTAACTATGTCACCCTTCTTTTTTACCGCATGGTCGCTTCTAGCCCTGAGAAAGATGCTGATGAAAGGTTGAAAAAAATGGTTAATGAAAGAATTAACAATACTCGACTACTATAAACATTAAAAAGCTAACTAAAATATAAGCAGTTCCTCCTCAGCCTTGATCGAGTTCGGTCGAGTTTTGCTCACCTCGTGATAAAAGGCTATTGTTTAGTATTGGTGCGGTGAAAAGAACAAGTGCGTGGCCATGAGCCCATCTCCCGGTGATCATCCAGATAGGTTAATCCCTGTTTGGATGGACCGAAATAAACTGTTCGGTCGTTTATATTACATGTTCCTTCGAGGAACAAATGGCAGTAGTCTTCCTAAGAACCCTTTTACAATCGGAAAATCAGTGGAAAAATATGCCGGTAAAGTTGAGAGTGGCTATTATGATAGCAAAAAACAATGGTACGTGTTGAAAGTGCGATCTGAAGAACAAGTGAAAAAACTCGAAAAAATTACCAATTTAATAGATGGAACTCCCGTCGAAGTTGGTCTTCATCCAAATTTAAACACACGAAAATTCGTAGTGCAGTGTAATGAAGTCGGAGAAATGAAAAATGAAGAGATCCTCGCAGAACTTGTGCCACAGAATATAACAAATGTTCATAGAATAACAAAAAAATCACCAAATGGAATCGTTGGAACATCGACGTTTATTCTAACTGTGAACAGTACCGTCGTGCCCGAATATATTGATTTCGGTTTACTGCGGTTAAGAACCCGAGTGTACTATCCGTTACCAATGTTTTGCCGAAAATGCCTCCAATATGGTCATCCCAAGGCCAAATGCACAAACCAAATCTCGTGTATCAAATGTTCCGGTCAACACGAAAGCGCAACATGTAAAAACGATCCATTTTGCTCCAACTGCAAAGAAAGCCACAGTCCAGTTGACCGAAGCTGTTCGATCTGGAAAACCGAAGTCGCCTCGCTTAAACTCGCCACCGATCAAAATATACCACTGACCGAAGCCCGAAAAAAAATATCATCGATCACCACCAGCAATAACAACATCAGTTACGCAAGCGTAGCAAAATTGCAATCACGTCCTATAATGGATAACCAACCAAAACCGAAGTCTTCCAGCACCGATCCGAATAAAGCTCAACAACAGCAACATCAACTCAACCTGAATATCAAACGAAGTCACCAAAAACCGAATGTATCACCACCAAACGAACAACCCAGTGCGAACGTGCAATCGGACTCTCCACCTAAAAAAAAGAATGATCCCCAACCCAGCTGCTCTTCCTCCGATCCAGAGATGGAAGTGAATTGTGATCAGAGCAAAAATAAAGAAACCCCCATCTTCACTTATGCGAGTCAGTGTAACTCAGCCACTGTCTCGCATGATAAGAAGCTTCCAATTAAACCCAACCCTTTCCCATTCCCTAAACCCAAAAAACCCAACCTTAGTTTTAAGAAATAGATGTAATAAAATTGACCATCGGCCAGATAAACTTTGTATTAAGTAATAGGCCTAATAAACTTATATTGAATAAAAAAAAAATATATATATATATATATAAGCATGAACCATTTGTTGACAAAAGTCTTTAAAAAATGGGTGTTTTGCCAAAGATAACTCATTTTGTTGAAGTCGTATTGAAAAATTCTTGGTTGATATAAATTCAGATAGATTGAAAGCTCATATTGAAATATTAAAAGTGCTTGGTTTTGGAGACCAGCTGGTTATTTGAAAGTTAATAAAAAAAATTTCATTGATTTTATAACTATATTTTTATGAGGATCATGGAATTGCGCTGGAAAAAATTGCCGTTCTGTTCAATTACATTCAATTCCTTCCAATAGTGATGAATTAATGATGAAGAGACTGATAGGGTGACCAATTCTAGTATTGAATCTTAAAATTTCAACATATTGAGGACCAAATCTGAGGTATATCGACTTTAACCTTGAGCATATCTGCTCTGAAATGTAACATTCATTTTTAAATTATATTATAAGAAATTAAAAACGACACTTCAAATAATTCAACATTTTGATATCTGCACATTTTTTCCATTTTCTGTTGAAATATAACAGCTAATTTCTGGAATCTCTCGCGGTTCTTAATGTGAAAAAATATCACAAATAAAAAATTTAGTCAGTTTCCATTGGTTTTCATGTTTTTATAAATGAAATAATTTATCGGCCCAGTTTCATGAATTTAAGCTAATTCTTTAGTAAAAAATCGAAGGTTTTCAAGAAGAAGATCAATGTTTTTTTCTTATATTTCCATTCATTCCAAAAAACTCGCTGCTTCTCTTGCCACACCGCTCAGTATGATATTTAACCGATCGATTTCTGAATGTGTTTTTCCAAGCTTTTGGAAAATGGCTACAATATCTCCAATTCATATGTCTGGAAACGCTCACCGTGTTGAGAACTATCGACCAATATCAATTCTTTGCTGTTTTTCCAAAGTTCTTGAAGTTTTGATATATGAAAGGTTTTATTCTGCAGCTACTCCGATAATTACCGGATTCCAGCACGGTTTTGTTAAGAAAAGATCGACTGTGACAAACCTGATGTGTTATGTTAATGAATTACACACCGCAACCGATAAAAAACTTCAAGTGGATTCAGTATATATCGACTTCGCCAAAGCCTTCGACACAGTACCCCACAGCATTGCAGTGATGAAACTAGAGCGCTATGGTTTTCCTACATGGGCAACCAGGTGGCTGCACTCGTACCTGATAAATCGCCAAGGATTCATAAACATCCTTGGAACACATTCTTCAGTGTTCGATATGCCGTCTGGAGTCTCACAAGGAAGTCATTTAGGCCCGCTTATCTTTGTGCTTTTTATAAATGACTTGACAACCTGTCTTAAGTCATCAAAGCTTCTGTATGCTGATGACCTGCAATTCTACAGAGTAATCGATTCAATTGTGGATTGCGCAGCGCTTCAAGAGGATATAAAGCTTAGTTCTTTTAGAAATGGGACACTTTCATTTGCTAATAGCTCGTTAACTAGTTATTGGATATTAAAAATTTTGACAGCATTTTGTTGCCTGTAAAAAGTACTATTCGACCTATTTTTTTCAAAATTTAAAATTTACGCGTTTTTGAGATATGTACGATGCAAGAGAAAAAGAAAAAAATAATTTTGCACAGTTTCCTTGAAAATACGTCATCATCAAATTGATAGCTGACAAAACCGTTGATTATTCAAAGAATTACTGAGTTTTTGTGGTGGATAAGTATGCAAACACTGTCAATAATGTCCACAAAGTTCAAATCAAGCATTGAAGTGAAGCACATGATCGGCAACAACGGTTAAGGATCATCAAGGAAGTCAAGTCTCATACCAGCATTTTTAATTTTCAATAAACGAAAAACTAAGGGTAGATCGCTGAAATGTCCAAAACAATTTTCTCCGATAAACTGAAAGTGTTGCGTAGTAATGACTCATTGAAATCCAACCTCAAACAACCATTTTTTGATAGTTCCAAAGCTCTTAAGCTGTAAAACCGATACCGAAAAAAAAACGTTCAAAAATGTGGTAAAAAATAATCAAATTTGTTCATTTCGAAACAACTGAATCCACTAAAATGCTTCCAGTTTCCAGTTTCCAGAGAAGTATTGGACCAAAAAGTATCAGAAATTGAAGAAGGAGGGTGAAGCCACCTTAAATATAGATTTTACGAAGTATAAGTTGGAGAAACTGATCAATACCACGACTGAAAAAAGTGTGCGTCGGCCAATGGGAGATACCAAGAATAAAGTAGAAATTTCTTTAACAAAAAACGGTAAATATTTTTTTTCAAATTTTTTCATGAAAGATCATAACATTACCTTCTTTTTCTTCATAGAAAGTATTTGGTTCCAACGAATGGTTTTTGAGATACAGGCATTCGTAACTGTCCCATTTCTAAAAGAACTAAGCTTTAGAAAGGTTATTGCTCTGGTGTGAAACAAATGGAATGAAAGTGAATGCTGAAAAGTGTAAATGCATAAGCTTTTTCAGAACCAGAGCTTCAGTTACCTTCGACTACTCGTTCCGCGACACTAAACTAGAAAGAACAACCGTGATAAAAGATCTTGGAGTAACATTCGATCAAAAGTTCTCTTTCGCTCAGCATATGGCAACAACTACAGCAAAGGCTTTCGCCTTGTTCGGATTCCTTCGCAGAAATACTTCGAGTTTTAAAGACCCTTACGCTCTAAAAACTGTGTTCTGCTCGCTCGTACGCAGTGTCTTGGAATACGCCGCACCAGTTTGGACACCTTATCATTCCGTTCACATAGAAAGAATTGAGAGGGTCCAGAAAAGATTTCTTCGTTTCGCATTGCGTCATCTGCCTTGGCGAGATCCCGTTCGATTGCCACCGTACTCCGATAGATGTGGTCTATTATCATTGACGTCGCTGAGCCAAAGGAGAATTTATCTACAACGAATGTTTGTCTATGATATCATTACGAATGCTATTGATTGTCCGCAACTGCTTTACTCTTTGAACCTACACGCTCCAACTGAGTATGTTCAGAAGGAAAAGAGAAGTAGGCCTTGGTTTGGCTGGCAGCGAAAAAATTTTCCTCCTGCCAAAATTTGTGTTTCTATTTAATGTAATGTTTTGTTATACAATTTGAAAAATACAATGATTCTGTTAAGTAAAGTGCACATAAGGGGCAGCCTTCCATCCATCAGTTTTGAATCCGGATGTGTTAAAATCTTAAGAGGAAGCCGAAGAGAAAGCTCTTTAGATGGATACCACCAGGACTTCCGACATTTAGCAGACGCACGAGGATTTGCGGAAAAACTATTTTATCTAGAGCTAAGTATTTTTTTTATCTTATAACATTGATATTTATCGGTTGGTGGGACAGTCCATACGTTTCCGCGTTACGTTTTGGGCACATGACTTTCTTTCTAAGATGCTGCTCGAAAAATATGCTACCTAAATATTTTCTCGAAAGAAGATTAGTGAAGAGAGGTTATCATGAATATTACCAGAGAATGGACAAGTTATTTCACTAGGCGGTTGGTAGAAAATATTAAGAAATAAACAAAAATAGCATAAAATACATTTGCAACACAGATATTTCATAAAAAATGTTGGAAATAAGGCAACAAAATAGTTTTAATCAAAATTAAAAAGTTTAAACCTTGCAAATAGAAAATTGTTTTAGAATTTTAGTTTCCACCAACTTATTGCTTTGATCATGTTCGCGTGATAACCATCAAGTTTAAAATTCAATGAAATGTTGAAATGTTTTTTTTGTTTTGATCAAAGTTAAAAATACAAAAAAAAAATCTTAAAAATTTGGAGCTCAGATCAAAAACTTAGATGATGGCTTTCAGAAAGACACTCATAACTAACTTACAGTTTGATGATTGAAAATAAATTCTAAATGAGTTTACGAGTCTTAACATGAATTTTTCTTTTAAGATTGTTTTTGTTTCAATTTTTTTAATAGTATCGTTTGTTTCAACTATTTTTGGTTCGATCCAGGAATTAAAATTTTCCTTCCAAAAAGCGTTCCTAAATAGATTGTCTTTAAGACTACCTTTTTTGAGCGCTTAATTTTAATTTTTTTTCTCGATGGAAGTGTGTTTGCGAAATTGATGGTTTAGTTCGTACCTCTCAATACTTTAACAACGTAATAACATTACTTATGATTAAAAGTTAGCTTTGAAAATAATATAAGAATTGTGTGTTTTTTTAAATTATCAAAAAATGAAACTGAAGGAATGGAGATAAACGCTCAGTATGGATGGTGAATTGCAATAATTTTGTTGTATGTTTTATTTTGTTGGATCCTTGTATTGAATTGAATTAAATTACAATTACGAAATTGTTTTGTTTCATGCTACACAATATGGTTGAAAATCCTTTGAAATCAGTTCATCAACTCTTTAAAGATTTGAAAAAAAATTAGACTTTCAAATGTGAGGCAAAGGAAAAAGAAAAGAATCCAAGAGTTTTCAAAAAGGCAATAATCATAGAAAAACAATTTGGAACAATTTGTGTCTAATTATTACCATATAATTCATTTTCATTATAAGTTGCTTTCCGTCTTCAACCATTAAAGTCTTTCTAAAAACTCTTTGCTTCAACAGGGATCAGTGTTAGGGAAAAGAGCTAGTTTATCAAGAAAGAAATTCGGATGGTTTTGATTTGCCTTCAATATTCTACTCGATCCATAGAAGGCATAGAAGGTGTAGGAAAATCGTGATCGCACCATTTACCAAAATGGATCCTGATCTCTACCTTTTTCCAACTAACACAACCCCTTCCTTGGGTACTTGAATATGGATTCGCAGACGTATAGACGGTTTCCATAGTTTGTGATACTAACTTTTCTCTGATTCTGACTATTTAAAAAAAATTTTTTTTGAGTATGCAGGAGCGAGAGGTTGCTAGTTGAACTTAAAGAGTATCTTACTAACAATCCTTCCATTTTCCTCATTGACTACTAGGACGTGGCCGGCGCCGTTATTAATCATTTAAATCATATAAAAAAGGGAGAGCATCAGTTTTGTACACTGAGAACAGCTGCTAATCCCAAGCACTATTCTTTTGGACTTTGTGCAAAATTGATGGCCTCGATTAATCACGGAGTAGCAACCATTGGCAATGTGGAACTTGTTCTACTTAGCCACGCCAGCGATCATGGAATTCGAAATGTATAGTTTGAAAACAAATGTAAAAAACACGAAGTTCCTCTAGAATCAATTTTCAAAAAAATTGTAAATGAAGCATTTCGAGTTCAATGATTTAAGGTGGATATGAGTAGTCAACCAAGCTAAGCTAAGCTAACCTACACGCTCCAACTCGACAACTTCGTTACCAGACTCTTTTTTGGCTACCAAGAAGCAGGACAGTATTCGGCCGAATCATCCACTCCAACGATGCTGCCAAGTGTTTAATGATGTTTCTTATTTGTTCGACTTCAATGTATCCAAAGCAAAATTTAAATGTTTGATTCGTGATGTAACCTAATTTTAAGCCAACTATATAACCTAATTTAAGATCAATACTCATGGTCTGTATGACAACATAGTCAAAGACATCAAATAAATAAAATATGACATAAGAAACCAACAACTTTTATTACTTTAAATAAATCTTTAAATCAGCCTCAATTTAACTGACATAAATAAATTTCATTATTCAAACCGGGATGGTAATGATCTTTGATCAAAAACGCCATGTTTTTTGGCCATTTTGTCTTTCGGCTCAATTTTTAGGCGCCTTAAATACTATAATGATTTTTTTTTCTGAATGATAGATAGATAGATGATTCCAAAATGGTTTTATTTAACAAATCTATTCAGTAGTTTTGAAGATACAGCCAAAGTAGTAATCAGGGTCTATATGACCCTAACCGGCTAATTTTTCTTTTTTTTTTTTTGAAACCGCAAAGGAACGTTAAGGAAAGTCCATATTAGGTCCCAAGGGGGGGCAAAATAAAAACATGGTGGTCCAAAATACCGACCAAAGTAACTGTCGAATAAACGATTTTTTAGCTTTAAATTTTGCTGCATTTTAACAAACGACGATATATTTCGATAGAAAAAGCCTTGATCTTTAATGAACAGGTAGAGCAGGAAAAATTTGTAACACATTATTTTTTATTTCAAGAAATAGCATCGCCACTACCCAAAGCAGTCCAAAATTGGTCTGTTACCCTACTTGAATTTTCAAATTTGGTCCACATTACCATTAGATAATCGGGATCGAATTTTAATTTCAGTTTCTGGAAGCCAAGCTTAAGTCATATGACGTTAACAGATACACATGCGAAGAAAGTTTTGCTCAGGATATTTCGAATGTGATCAGAAGGAATGCAATGTCATAAGATGGCTGAGATATGACCAAACAACATTTTTTTGCTTTCGAGGGGTGATCTCAAACTTATGGCCGGCAGAGTAAGTGTAAATCCACTTAGCATTCGTTTAGAACTCTTTCTAAAATTAGAATTTTTGGTTAAATATAAATGAAACAAAGCCTAATTAAAAACATAGTCTAGAATCCATTCGAGCCAAACAATTAACCAACATGAATACAAGATATATTGGTAATAAATTAATATTCTAACACTTCTATCTGCTACCTAACGGAATGTAAACAGAAATATTCTAGTATTTCGGTATTTTAGTCTGTTGTCTCCTGAGCCGATGTCCGCGAGTTCGAGCCCAAGAGTAAACATCGAACACAGTTGTACCGGATAAGTTTTTCAATAACGATCCGCCAACTGTAACGTCGATAAAGTCGCGAATGCCATAAAGATGGTAAAACGACTATAATCGAAACAAAAAAAAATTTCGGTATTTTCAAAATACAACTTAACAACCAATCAGATCGCCTGAAAAAAAAACAAATTAAATCAGTGCGTTGACATAATCGGCGACAGTGAACGTTCGACGACGCATAACTTTCTTCTGGCACTAGCCTGGCGTCTTCGGATTTTGGCACACTCATCAGTCAGTGTCAATGCTGAGAACAATCAAAACACTACACCGCTGAAATGCTAACAGCCATCTATCTATTTAGAAAGAACAGACAGAAGCAAAAAAATATATATATGTAGATTTAACCGAACGAAGATTGGTTTGGTTTGGTGCGATTCGTGTCAAATGATCGACTGTCAACTTGTTAAACATCTCTCAGTGGGGCCGGGTTGGTTTCGCCGAACTTGGTGCAGATTTGTTACTTTTCCTGTTTTAGAGTTGCTTCTATTTAATTTAGTTGACTTATCGTAGCTTTTCGCCGTCATAATATAAGAAGGTTAGAGGAGAGATAATCGACAGGATGTCAAGGCCATGTAAGAAATATTGGCTTAGGTAAGAAATATCATAAAATGTATTGGTTCTCTGAAACGTTCTGAAATCTTCAGTATACCTTTAATTTAATGTACCAATTTCAAATGCCCTTTTTACTACAAAATAATCCCCATGGCTAAGTGAGAACATGGCAATAGTGAAAACGTTATTCTCACGTGCAGTAATTTACCCCCATGCCCCGTTGTTGAACCGTATGAAAGATACCCGATTCGGAACTTATAAACATACACATAATTATGTAAATGGAAGCTCACTCTGTAACCACTGTGGATTTATTTGCGTGATGCTCAATTTTTAGACCCAACTTCAAACGGTTTCAGAACTGAATGTACTGTGTTGTTGAATTGAAGTGACGTGCAAACCTTGGCGCCATTCTCAGCCTTATAATACGTTGGAAAGGGGAGTTATTTTTATCAGTTGTACCTGTTTTGATCAGTCTATTGTAAGCCTGATTTATTTTGTTTTCTTCCAAATCTCAGGGTTCTAGTTTGAATGTAACGTAACGTGGCCTTTTGACTGTAGCAGGAGCTCAGCCTTCCAACATGATTTCCATAAGCAATTTTTTATTGGATGCTATATAAATATCAAATTCAGAGGTAATTTGCATTCAAAGTATGGCTGAGGTCAGAACATTTTAAATTTAGAACAATCGATAACATTTTGTAGCTCTCAAAATATATAGGAAATATCCTTGACCAAATTTACTTGGATTGATCTCTTCCATTTTCAAGGGCATTTCATCATCCCATGGTCTTCGAAATGCCCTAAATTGCCCTGTCCTGATTTTCGTTAAAACATCTCAATTACAATCAAATTTGTAGTTTAATTGAGCAAATCTGCAATTAAACAGTTTAACCCATTTAACCGCTGGTAATCTTCTGGTCATACGACATTTAATTGGTGTTTTTCGATACAAACTGCTGGCCAGTCAAGAAGCTGCTCACTTCTGTATGTATGTATGTATGTAGATAATCCACCATGGGTGCACGGATTCACCGCAGTTTCGCCAACGTATGCGCTAACTTGCATCCTTTAGATTTTTAGTTCGGCCAATCTTCAATGCAAATCATCACATACCACCATGGCTTCGTGTGAACTGTCATGAAATGAAAATGTTTCGTGTAGGTGTATGTCTTATTTGTAGAACGAGCAAACAGTTTCGCAATCGTATAAAATTCATAACATATTAAGAGTTAAGAATCTACGACAGGTATTCCGCATACGTGTAGATACCTGCCCAGCTGGCAACTGTTTGTACGTTCTTATATAATATATTCTATAAATGCAATAATTGAACAAATAGTGAAATAATCGTCCCTTCTTACCAATCTTACCTCAAGACACTTGAAGCTAACCTATATCCATACTGATTTCCACCTGATCTAAAATAAATCATTTTTATATTATTACAAATCATCACAGAACCATGCAAAAGAAAACTAGAACTACAAAAACAATGATATCAATTTTTTTAAGAGATGACATTGAAATCTTACATTCACATATTTCACACAAATACTTTCTGTTACGTTACCCTAAACGTGAATAATTAGTTTAAAAAACTCTTTTTCCAGTAAATTTTATGTAATTTATAAACTAGTTCAAAGAAGATTCATGTAAAAGAAATAATTTTTTTTTGTTAAAAATTTCACACACATTAAAAAAAACAGCTTAACAGCTGTTTTTGAAGCATTTGAAAATTAAATTATGTTAATTTATTAATCGCTTTACTACTTTTAAGCTCCATTTTCAAAATTATCTACTATTTTTTTTTTTAACTGGACCGAATCCATCGAATAATATTCATTATGTGCCTCTGTTTTGCTGAAAGATCAGATATGACGAAATGTGATTCCCGTACATCGTTTAACAGAAAGATATTAATTTTTTTTTCAACCTTTTCAATTCTTGAGTTCAAGAAGGACAACCTAGTTTTATCGATTATCTGGTGTCGCTTAGAACACGGAATAAATACTACATGAAAAAACTTTTTTTTTTTTACAAAATATGTGTTTTAAAAAGTTTCAGCTCAAATTTATGATCATAAATATCTGCACTTGATTGGATGATTACTGCGCTTAATTTTGACTACATTATATCAGACACGAGTAATCATTGCTGCAACATTCTTTAAAATTGACTGAACTATGCGATAAAAATAATCCAACAAAGTAAAGTACAAACAACGGTAAGATAAATATACTCATGTCTATGACAGCGGTTACGGAATATTCTTCTGAAATCCTAGATTTGAAGATATGTACATTTTAATATCATTCATCATCAAAATCATTCACTTTATGTTACCAATAAAAGAAAATAATGGAACGAATCAATTGGAATTTTCAATTAAATATCACCATTTCTACTCGTGTTACATAGGACAAAAAACTAGCTGACAACACACCCGCACCTCGCACCTGTAGGTTCACGAAAACGCATTTGAGCAAACTCCGAAGGAAACTTAACGAAAAAGTTTACGCTAACCGATGGCAAATTTAAAAAGTCAGCGATTGCTGCAGTCAAGAAGCTGCTCACTTCTGTCACATAAATTAAAGCGTTTAAAGCACCTGTATTTCGCCATTAAGAAAAGCTGCATATTATTTCCATAAATCTGCGGTGTTCTAAAAATCCTTATTTTTTGTCTGCGCGATGTCCTTATTTTTGATAATAACACCTGGCACCTTCGACAGTAATTTTTCAAGAAAAAAAAAACCCAAATCAGCAGTTGGCATGGTTGCCACAACTACAGGTTTATCTTAAAAAGTACAGATTTTTGCATTATTTTTGGTACAGATTCTGTTCGCACAGAAGACCGATTTTTAGGATTTGGTTCTGATTTCAAAAAACGTATTGAAATCGAATCCAAATCGATTGAACATTTTGTTAAGAGAAGATAGAATTTAGATTTAGATTCACGAGCGGGCATTCGTCGGGAGCGGTTGTTGTATTCGTCGCGCTTCTTGGTTGCTGATGTAGTTTTGTGCTTGTCTGAGGCCTTCAACAAAGTTCGAAAATTAGAAAGTTCAACAAGATATAAAGTGATTTTGTGGTGGGGAAGTGATAACACAGTTTCAAGTGTAATACAAAAAAAAGGGAATTTGGAAGAAATTTAAATGAGATAAATGGCGGTCACAATGCCAGCTGGAAGTTTTTTCGAATATTGGTCGCTCAGGGCTTTGTGGTGTCTTCACTTTTTCAACGTAGTGAATACGAGGAAATGGAAACTTTGTAAATAGATTAGCAATCAACTGGAATAACGGGAATTATTTTCTTCAAAAATTGTATTTCGGGAAAATTCAAACGGCTTCCATTTAGATACATAGCATTGCATACGTGAAATCATTGCAGTGTATGTGTGAAATCATTTTGGGTTTGCAGTTTGCTTCAAGCAAACCCATGTGTTCGTTTGAGCTTTAATGAGAAGAGAGACTTTTTAGAAGTGCCGCCTGGTGATTGCGTTACGAGTTGCGTGTAGTGAATTGAGGGGGTGGGGCTGGCGGGAAGAAGTTGGTCTTAAGTGAGAGAGGGTGATGAATGTGTGCGTATGTTATCCTGACTTGGCTCTTGGTAGTTGGAAGCCGTGGTGCGGTTTAATTAATACAACATCGCATGCACCTCAGGAGTCGGGAGAGCAAGTGAAGCAAATATTATGTCAGCTTGCGTCCCGAAGAGCAAAAACAAACGCATGACAAAACATGCTTATAAATCTTTACTTACACGCACAATCCGTTTGATAAACTCGTATTCGTTATTAATAATGGAATAGAAATGCAATTCATTTTTTCCGAATTGTTTAAGTTATTTTTATAAAATGTGAGACGAAAATAAAATTATTTTGCGCGGAAATCTTTTTAGTTAGATTTCACTATTTCATAAAAACTTGGCCAGAAAGTCTTACGAAATATCTAGTTTACTTTTACTTTATGCTACATTTTATTCTCATAACAAACATTAACATTAAATCTTTTTCAGGATAAAGATCAGGTAAATTTTGTGTTATATTTTTTAAGATGTGATATTTGATAAAATTATATTCGTCCCGCTCACCTTTTATTGTAAGGCAAGGAGCGCCAATCTATCGACAGTGTCGGGTAGCAGAAGCACAATTTATGAGATTCAAATTAGTTTTTGAAACGAAGTTGGCTGTGAATTTCATCCAGCGTTGCCAAATTGTAAATTCTCCAAGAACGTTACCAATTGAAATTCTAAATTAAAAGATGATTTGAAATGCATTTTATTAATTTGTGTGATTAGCATATGTAGGGGAAAGGTTTCCTAAATGGGCCTATCGGGTTAAATGACCCTAGGGCCGTTTGACGAAATGGCTCACAAGACAACATGTCTAATCAATGCATTTTGAGGGTAATACGCTTTGAACATAAGGCAAGAAAGAATTTTATGAATAAACCAACTCAAAAAAATTTAAAAATTCATATAAGGTTTTGATACCTTTTGATGTAATATATTGACTTTTAAAAATTACACGTAAAGAAGCTCAAAACAAAAAATTGGATGGTTTTTGATTCTTATTCAAATGAACCTTAGAAATAAAACGAATTTAAGCTATTATAATGGTTTCATAATGATTGGAAAGTGGAATAAGAGAGTGTTTTTGTATGCCCCCATCATGTTTGTAAAATGCCACTACCCTTAAATAACAGGTTAAATAGAATAAATATATGATTTTTATCATTAAAACTTCGAATTCAAGCTCTAATTAACACCTTTAGAGAGAATTGAAGATCTCAAAACAGATTTGATAAAGTTTTTCTCATGGATGAATTGCCTCTATAATATGGCAAGCCTAACTTCTGTTTTATTCTATAAAACATAAGAAGAAATAGATTTTCATAAAACTTCAGCTTTGTCGTATAAAAGTTATCAGTTTCTAGCATTTCCAATGAAATTATACGAAAATATTGCCAAAAAACCGAAATTTTGCCTAAAACATAATTAGGCGCATTTAGCCCGCACGGTTTGAGGTTCGGCAATTTTGACAACAGTTATAATAAAATCGAATTCTCAAAAACTGAAGGAGATTTCAACATGAAAATTACTCCAATGTATAGAAAACAGATGCCTGCTTATGTGTATATAGTTTTTGTACACATATTCGATGCAATATTTGAGAAAATCAGTATTCTTCTTAATAGGCGCATATAGCCCGCTCCTCCCCTATTCAATTGATCACGGGTGTTCCTCGATGCACGACTGACGGATTAAACTTGGCTGTGTGACTGAACTGGTAGGGGAGAGTGGGGTATCGTGGGCCATGGGGAAACGTGGGCCACTTTTAATATCTCAGATGTGTGTTGAGATAAAAATCTCAAACCAACTGTCATCGCAGAAGGTTTGCGTGAGTGTATATTCCTATATGTTGTTGACTGAAATACGCATCATATGCTTCTTTTATTAATCGAGCTAAAAAAAGTTAGAAAAATTTACTTACATAATTAAAAAATCACCCGCTAATTTCATCGATGGGGAACCCAAAGTGCATAACAAAAATATGCCCATACGCTTATGATCTTAGTTTTGTCATGATCTTTCACGTGGAAAAGGAATTTTTGATGAAACATCAATAAGTCACACAAACGCAATCAATTTGCAAATCATAGCTTGTGGGGAATCGTGGGCCACACATCTTGAATCACCTATATTTTTATGTTTTTATACACATTCAGAACTTAAAATACGTTTTTCCTAACTGTAAAGTTTTCTTATGCCAAATAAAGAGTTATGAAAAATATTTTGTCCATCCTATATAAGAAATTTTTCCAAAACGTTCGCGAGCCTGGTTTTGGAATCTATGTGATCATACACAGCTCTCTTTTTTATTTCATCATCTGAAATTACTTTAAAATAACGAAATGGATAAGGAAATCACAGTTTTGGGCCAACTCATTAACTTTGCATGTTATTTGGTCAATTTGGATTTGGTGGCCCACGATTCCCCACCATTTTTCAAAATCCAAAAAAAACTGCTCATCATCATCATCCACTGGACCATTATATTTCCTTTTTTCAAATATTTTTCTCAATTATTTTATTCCTTACCCTGCAGATCCAATAATCATATATTTTAGAAGGAATGCATCTGGGGATAACCCAAAGAAATTATTGCAAGCGGCACGGGTAGCCGGCCATTGTAGTTTTCTGAGGGTTGGATGCCTTCCTTCGACGAACCATCGGACCGTGGAAGCCCTAGAAGAAATTCGAAGGCCAAGCCACACAGCCATAGGCAGGACCTTGCTACCGATGGGGGAACCATACATACATACATACATACATACAGAAGACAGAATTTAGATTTATGTGAAAGTGGTCAAAAATGAGAAAAAATTATCACAGTTGAAAGTAGCTTCCGGAATTAAAAAACAACTTTAAAGAAATTAAATTATTTTGATTAGAAATATGTCATTTGAAATTTTGACCGCACAGAAATGGTATCGAAAGTCAAACAAAATATTAGAAAAAAAAGATTTTTATTTTAATATTTTCCACTGATGATCTTTTTGGTTGTCGGTGCACATTGCGGTGCAGATTTTTGACTATTTTTTTTTCAATGAGAGTAAAGATTTGAATGTGGCATCGTCGACAAAGAGGAATAAATTGTTTTTATTTTTTGTACGTTGTGTGGATGGAAGCTAAATAAAAATTGTCCTCCATATACACTGAAACACTCGGATGCTCTTGGCTAGAATTATTTTTCTCTCACTTCAGATGCGAGGGCTTTCACACTTGCTGTAGTGATGTCAACCTTCCAGATTTTGTCTGGATCTTACAGACTTTTTGGACTTTTGTCAGACATATTTTTAGGTTCCAGACTTCCAGACTTCTGTCATTTCTTCCAGACATTTCCAGGCTTTTGAGTTTCGGCTTAAATTTGTTGACAAAACAGTCAAAATTTTAAATTTTTTAATTTTTAAAAATTTAAACAAACACAAATCGTCGCCAGTGTATTTGCTACCTCACTCACACGCTCTCTCGCGACACTGACAAAATTTTCGGGGCACTACCGCCCGATGGCAGTGTAACACCAGGTCAAAACCAGTGCAACACTGTCCGAATAAACAAACAGTTTGACAACACCTAGTGGTGCACCAGTGCAACACTCGGCATAAACAAATACGGTATAAGTAACTGAAAAGAGAAGAATGCACGAAAATGGTTATAAACCAGAAACGTAGTGTCCGCAGTCTCCATGATGGTCTTAGGCATTGATAGTGTATAGAATGTATATTATTTCCTATACTGTAATATGGCAATTTGCTGACCAAAAAAAAGGTCGTCATCTGTAAGGATCGCCATCCAGACTATTCCAGACCTCTTTGTCAAAATCTTCCAGACATTTTTGAAAATCAGTGTGCATCTCTGACTTGCTGTCCGAGTCGTTTACAGCTCGTGTAAACTCGGATAACGCATGATCAACGGAAGAGGATTGCACTCGGAAGCCGAACTGAAAACAGTGTTGTCTACTCCCGGCTCTTCGTTATCCAAGAAGAGTCGACCAACCATGAATTAGTCATTAACCTGAGGACTGAGACATGGAATTTGAGAGATGAGACCTTACATCTGAGACTTGACAAATTGAGATATGAGGCATGGAATGTTAGACCTGAGACATGATAAGTGATACGTAAAATAAAAAGTGAGACGTGAAAAATGATTCATAGCACGTTAGAAGTGAGATGTGGAAAGTTAAACATAAGACCTGAGAGAGAAATAAGAAGTAAGACGTGAGACATAAGAAGTGCGACCTGAGACGTGAGGGGAGAGAAGTTAAAAGAGAGACTTGAGACAAGAGACGTGAGAAGTGAGGCTGGTCTCATGCCTTGCTCTTCGTGTGTCTCATGTTTCATGTCTTACATATCATGATTAAGTCTCAGGTCTCCTGTCTCAGGACTATCAGGAGGTATCAGGTTTCATGTCTCAACGTTTAGGTCTCATTTTTCATTTCTCATGAAAAACGGTTAAAGAAAACGAGTAAAAAGCCCTTAGTGTGCTCAATTTCATAAGGTTCTAAAGTTCCCGAGGGTGAACATTCGATTTACGGGATTCACTTCACTGACTTCTTCGAAGGTTTTTCGAAAATGAACGCATCGAAAAAAATGACCAAAACGGGTTAAATCCCTATAAAAAAAAGGATTGAGAAACACTCACTCAATACCCCCGGAAAAAGACACTACAAATGATGCTGGATGCATGTTTTCATTTCTCGCTTTGAGTTTCTGCCTGATTGGTATATTAGGAAAAGTGAACCAAAAAATATAAGCAATAAATCATGAAAAATTCTACAAAACACCCAGCACGAACACTTAAATAACTAAGCATTATAAAATTTAAGGAATTTGGTCCTGTGGAAGAAGAAGAATTATAGCGCCACGCATTTCCAGAAAATTAAGTTTGGATTGAAGGTCCAATCTCGAGGTAACAGGTGGAAAATCGAGGCACACACTTTGTTACAACACTTCAATAGGTAATCTTTACGTTCCTGGATTTTTGCACTCGATTTGTGGTTTCCAATTTTTTCCATATACATTTTTTTTCGACGAATAATATTATTACATACAACAATGGGTTGCATTGCTTCCGATTCTTTGTAACCTTCCGAAACCCAAACTTCTCCCACAAACAATTTTAAAAGTTTACAATTTATAACGCAATTTATACAGTATTTAAACTGTATTCAATCGTATTTACTGGAGGTATTTATACATTTTTGCTCCTCGCCCATTGAAACATACACTTTTTATGTGGTCTTGTTTTACGCAGTTTTATTTTGAACGATTTGTTTTAACAATTTGCTCAAAATATGCGTACTTCCAAACATGCCACAAATGGTTCCTAGACACTTCGTTTTATTTTCCAAAATACCTCTGGTTGACCAATAGATTCGAACATAGCTTCTCGACAGAAACGCACAGACAATATGTAAAAAATCTTTGCGCTTCCTGATTTTATAAAAGACCCCTTCAGAATGGTCAACCAGGTTGAAAATTACAGTCCAAATTGGCCTCTCGAATTGAGCGATGGTTTTTGCACAGATATTTTGGCCTTTTTTAACGTTCACAACAATCGTTTAGTGCATAGATGAGCAACGCGCGGCCCTCGAGAGGTTCTTGTGCGACCCGCGAAGCTTTTTTCAAATTTCATTTTTTTTTTCAACTTTTTTCCTCGATAGATTGTATATTATAATGAAATATTAGTCCATACTAAATCAAAAAAATTATATGTCAGTAAGCATTTGACTCACAAGTATTCCAATTGTTTTTTTTCATGCGTTTTGCGCATTTTCGTTCTTTAATATAAAGGGTTCTCGACATAATCGACATGAGATTCTTATCGACAGCACTCCACATGAGTTCTCGACAAAAATAATATGTGTGATGTGTCTGAAAAAGTCTGGGACGACTATTTTCAGAAAGTCAAATAGAAACCATGCCAAACTTTGCCAACTTTGAAATAAGCAATCCATATTACCAAAGTAAGATTAGCTTTAGAAATCCTATCCCAGTGGTATCTTAATTGAATTTAGATAAAATGTAATTTTTGACGAAATCTGTTTTAAAATCTGTAAAATAAGGATTTTTTCTTAATAATTTTTTAAATTTAAAATCAGCAAAATTATGATTTTTCCTAGGATTAAAACAACCATGCTGAACATCTCAATGCAATAAACTCATACGAAACCTCAAATTAAAAAACAAATTTTTCACCGTTTGTTAGAAAAGATTTTTCTAATGAAATAAAAGGAAAGCATATAGTTGCTATCAGGGCCGTAGGAAGAACTACCCTATTGGGGGGGGGGCGGTTTTGGTGACAAAATTTTTCCTATAACTTTTTTGCTTGAAAAATGCATACATAGAGAATAGAAAAAGTGATACTAAGAATATCTTATCTTATTATTCAGCTTTAAGTTCTTTTATATTAATAGTTATTCATTTAAAATTATAACTTTAAAAAATAAATCCTAAAAATGTGCCGTTTTTTTGGAGCTTTAATAATAAATGAAAGATATAGGCTTCATTTGAATGAAAAACTTGCTTGGGCTTCAAATCAGATTGAAAACTTTATACATTAACATTTTAGTTTAAATCTTTATTTTTGAAGTATCTACAATACAAATAATGTTAAACAACAAAACAAGTGGTTTTTACCTGTTTTGTTTATTGTTTAAGAAAATTTAAAATTCTAATTCCGAATCTGTATTCTGCATTTTGAACCTGAATAAAAATTTTGAATTTCTAATTTGAAATCGATTCCTGAATCTAAATTCCAAACAAAAATTCCCAATAATTATGAATAGAACATACAGAATCCTTAACCAGAAATCTTTTATTTCAGTTTTGAAATTTTGATTTTCCATATGAATTTTTTTCTTCAATTTAATTCGTAATTCAACTAGGAAATTTCAATGAAAATTCCGTATGATGAATCTCTGATATTTCAACTCTATATCACCATTATGGACCTTATTCAAGTTTTAATTCTGCATAAGAATACCTTAATACCAAATGAAAACCTAAAAAATGGTTTGGTATTTTAATTTTTTTTTTTCTTCAATACTCCGGAAAGATGAGTTTCGAACATTCTAAATGCAAAACCAAGATTCGAATCAGGATTTTGTCTCAATGATGAACCTAATTGAAAATCAAGAATAATAAACTGGATACAGATTGCACAGGCAGATAGTAACAGGCAACAAATTAAGATTTTAAAAAAATCAAATTTAGAACCAGAACATCGGAAATGATTCAAATCTAAGCTTACCAGATAATTTCCGCACTCATCCGGGCAAGGCAAATCCAGGCTATTTAATCTAAAAACCTGAAAAAATCAGGGCATTCGATTTCAAAGTTTACAGCCTAAAATCTGCCCAATGTCCGGGCAAATTTAGGAATTCTTCAATTAAAAACAAGAAGAAAAAAACTCAAAAGGTTGCTTTATTACTCGAAACACATAAGCCAGTTTAATTGGATAAATTTTGTTAAAAAAAAATTGTTTTAGGCGCAAAATACATAACGTTATTTAAATTGTTGCTTTGATTTCGCAAATAAAGTAAAAACATTTGGGCAAAACCTGGGCAATCAAGCAACTTTAAAGTTAATCTTATTGAAAATTCGATATTCGAGACAAAGGACTGTACCCAAGATTCATGCACCAGCTTTTTTGTGAATAACTTTTGATAGCGTTTTTCGAATACAGTCTTTAAATTTCTATCAGCGAAAGAGAATTTTTTTGAAAATCTGTAGTAAAATTGTTGACCTGTGATAAGATTTAGAGTTGAGATTGTTACTCTTGATTCACTTTAGTCGTTCATCAAAATTTTATTGAGAATTTAGTAACTTAGCGTTATTAAGTCAGCCGCTCAGGTTATTGATGGTGCTTTTTCTAAGGGAAAATAGCGGGGTAGTTTTATCTGGGATTCAAGAAATCAAAATTGAGAACTGAAACTTCCACGAAATTTGCTTAAAAATCCGTGAATTTGGAAATATTTTATGTAATTTCGACAACTTTTCTCAACGTCTAATCTCAAACGGAGTTTCAATTGAAAAACAGAGTTTTCATCGTTTGTAGCGAAAAAAATGTTTAAAGTATAGAAAAGTTTAAAAATACATTGAAAAAAGTAATTTTAGTCAATAAATTTTGATAAAGTTACTCTTAAAAGTGAGTGATTTCCAAAAAAATATATTTTTTTACTGTAACTTATCACTGTGGTATAGCTCTAGAAGACATAGAAGTGATATTTTTTTTAGTAAACGGTTCAAATTTGTTATGAATGTAAAAAAGGCCTCGAATTTTCATTTTTGTTTAAAAAAAAAACAAATTAAAAGATGTCTCTTTTTGGAAAAAACAATTTTTTGCAAAAATGTTCAAATCAATAAAAGAATTAAATCATTGCAAAATGTTCATAAAAACGAACTGAGACTAAGTTATTTACCTGTGCAAATTCGGCTGGTATGGTCCGTTTTGTGTTCAAAAAAATTGTGTTGAACTCCCCTCTAAACTTTTCAGATGAATGTATGAGTTCTTGTTTTCTTTCCTTTTTTAGTTTTTATTTGTCGATAGTTTTTTATTAAAATAGAATGACGTTTAATTTGAATATTTTTCGAACACTACCCATGCAGATTTTTAAATTTTTAATAAGTGATGTTTTGAGTGCTGGAAAGATTATAAATTTAAATTGGCCCGTTGCACGGTGGTCAAAAATGCGGAAAACGTAATCGTTGCCTATAACTTTTTAGTTCACATTTTAGGTTATTGGTGTCTTCGGAGAAGTTTTTCAGTAAATTTAGCTCTATAGTGAAAATTATTATTTTTCTGATTAATCGCCCTACAAGTGAGATAATATTTCTAACTTCTTTATTCTAGCTTTTAGCTCTTTGATGTCTTCGACAAACTTGTTTAAAATCAAATTTTCATAGATATCGTTGTTTTTAATGCAAACATGGAAAAGTAAAATTGATGTATCTCGCTTGGATACAAGTGGATACAGACGACTGTACCTGCATCTTGTAGACGAAATCTTTGGCTTTAATTTGCATCTAAAGCAGGCTACCGGATGTTGCCCGGTATTTGTAGAATTAGGCGTGAAAAAGCACTATTTTCGGTAATCTTTTTAACATAGCTCTGCAGTATCACAGTTAACAAACTTGAAATGTTCAACAAAGTTGTGCATTTCAATAAGACAAACAACTTTGTAGAACATATTATTAAGCTTAAAATTAACTGAAAAAAAGTTATTATTAATAAACTGATTTTTAGAAGTTTATTTTCTTATTTGGCCTATAGCTCGGAAAGTAATTATTTTAGAAACTTGACATCTGAAACAAAGTTATAGAAAATTTGATTTTAAACAAGTTTGTCGAAGACATCAAAGAAGCTAAAACCTAGAAGTTAGAAATTTTATCTCACTTGTAGGGCGATTAGTCAAAAAAATTTTTTTTATTTTTTATTATAGTGCTGAATATACTGAAAAACTTCTCCAATAACCTAAAATGTGAACTAAAAAAGTTATAACAGGGTTGCTAGCGAACCGGGAAAACCGGGAATACCGGGAAAAACTTTGGAATTTCATCTCATCACCGGGAAACCGGGAAAAAACCGGGAATTTCGACACATCACCGGGAAAATTGTCATGTTAGGAATTTCTCACAAAGTTTCAAAATTTTTTTTTCAATTGATTTCTAAATTTAAGAGCAGTTTTCGGCCATCTTGATATACATTTACATGAGCTTTCGGACCACATATGAGATATCTTTTTTTTGCTCTCAACAAGTGTGCTACACTGCTAACTGCTACACTAACAAGCATATTTCAAATGTTCTAAATTTAATAATTAAACTATAATCTACGAAACTAAACACAAAACGATTGTAACTTAATGATACGTATAAATTGGTCCAGTGCACACTGGTACAGAACATCAATCTAGCAGAACTAAATTAATAGCGCCCAGGGATGAAAAGATAGACTTTTGATGTCTTCGACAACATTGCATAATTTTACATGGCGCATACTTTGAAATAAAATATAGAGTCGAGGGGTCCACCAATAGCAAGATAAAAAAGCTAACTTTTTTGTTAAGACTTTTAGAGCTTTGGTTTCTGCTTCCAAGTTGTTTAACTTAACAAAATACATAACTTTGCTGAACAAGTCAAAGTTCTACAATTTTATTCTAAGGAGTTACCATGAAATTGAAAAAAAACCTTAAAAAAATTTTTAAATCTGAAACGTTGAAGGTAAGACAAACCAATTTTCAGTCTTGGAAACAAAGATAAAAAATAATTAAGATCTACAATCGTTTAGTATATTATTATGTTTTTTGAAATTTCTGAAGCGCTGTAGAAAGCATTTAGTGTAATATATTAATTATTTTCAAAGAAAAGTTTATCGAATTTTGCAAATTTTCGCACCATTGGCTGATGGTTGTTGCATGTTGCCCCAGTTGACGGTACATAATTATATAAAAGATCTCTTTTTTAAGCAGAGTTACATTTTTAAATTGGCCTGAGGAGCGAAGCCTGTATCGCAAATGATTTGATTTTGTTTTATTCTTTCAACGTTAAACTTTTTCTTAAAGTTTCCTGAGCTGGAATATATATTTTATTGTGAAAATCCTGTCGAAATCTGAGTATTTTTTTTCTATAACCTGTCTTTGGATTTGTATTAAAAAACTGCAGTAAGAAAATAACTAAACATTTCTCTGCAATCTGATGATTTTAAGTTTTGTAAGACAAATTCCCATTCAAGTTGACAAGATGATTTTGTATTATATTTCGATTTATTTTCTACATATTTCTACATGAACTGTACAATTTTTTTTCTACAACTCTGCACGAATTAAAGATAAACTGGAATATTCATAGTGGCCCAAAAAAATTTCAAAACAGTGAAAATTTGAAGATCGAGGCAGCTGAACTTCTTAAAGAAGAATTGTTCGAATTGTAGACCAAAACGATAAGTATTCCAATTTCGTTGGATTCGACTAAACATTTATGAAAACCTGTCAATTTGATGCAAAAAGACAACGTATATTGAAAGACGTTGAAGTATTTGTCATGATTTCATACCGGTTAACAAGTTTTAATAAAAATTGTTAGACATTTTAGCGCTTTATTTTGATTTTTTTTACTCACCTCTATTTTATATTCAAAAACGAGTATAATAAATACCTAGAAAATCATCATTTTTAACCGGGAAAAAACCGGGGGAAAACCGGGAAAAACTTTGGAATTTTGAAACGAAAAATCGCTAGCAACCCTGTTATAAGCAACGATCACGTTTTTCGCATTTTAGACTACTGTGCGTTGGTTCAAAAGGTTGCTCACCCCTGGTTTAGTGTATTGGAAAAATTATCTTTATCAAATATTCTAAATGAAGCACTTTTTCTCTTTTTCAGGTAATTGAAGGATCAGATAACGTGAGTATTCAGTAAATTTATATATTTTTCCCGATATTGTTGATGAAATTGAATATATATAGTAAATATATCTTTCAGAATCGATTGAACTGTCATTTTCGCAAAATCTTCATCTAAATACATATGTACATTTAATCTTTGAAAAAATCAAAACAAAGCCAAAGTTTGATCTACAAAAATTAAAATCAAATTAAATGTGGTAATCACCTTAAATTTATCAAAACTCTTCAAGCTTTCCACCGATGCCGCCCGAAGTGCTTCCCACCGCAACCGGAAAACAACGTTCAGTCAGAATGGCTAAAATCGTGCAATAAAACACCACCCACCACAACAAGAAGACACCCGACCAGACAGGGCATCCGCGCGCCGTGAAAAGCGTGCAAGCTTTCCCCTTTTGGATGGGTGCGGTGCGGGAAAAACGGAAATTGTTACCGATTAAAAACAAAAATCGCCTTCGTCGCCTCAGTCAAGTGGTGACTCGCGAACGAAGCGGAACGAAGTCGTGGTGCTACGAGTAGTTTGTCCCGATTTTTGTTTGGTTTTCCTCAACTGGCTCTCGTTTGAACGGTGGAACCCTTTCGAGGCCCTCCCGATTGATCCGGCAGCTCTCTCATTGACGGCTGTTTGGGTTTTATTGGTTTGTTTGCGTTTTGGGTAGCCGTGTTTACGGAAAAGCCATAAAAACAAGTTTAGTGTTTTACGTTCGAGCCTCTCCAGTTAGGACTTGCTGGAAATAAGTTTAGATTTGAGTGGAAAAATCTTCCAATTGAATTGCAAGTTATGTTGACAGCCCTTGGATCAGCTCCCCAAAGAAAGTGTGAATCTCTCCTAAAACAGCTACTTAATCGAATTCAGATGAACGAAATTCGAAGGCTAACGCTTGCAAAGTAGCAGCCAAAAATGTGTTTGATTTTATTTGTTCATTGATCGAGCCATAAGCAAAAAAAAAACAAAGCGAAAAATAACTGAAATCTAGTTCAATAGTGCGAAAAGTGTGTTCAGCGGCCAAATTCGTCCTTCGAATCGGTTCAAATCGACAGAACTGGCTCACAACACCATGGCGTCGTGTCACGCAAATCTCTCTTGCGTTTGTACCTACGTAAGTACGACTTATTATGCGGTTGGGATTTGAATTTTATTGGATCTCGAGTAGAATTGAATCTACTACTAGGTGAGGAATAGTTTAAGCAATTATAGCGCTAAACGAGGACCAAAATGTGCTTTATGAAAATGAGACTTTCCTATTGAAGCTCCATTGCAATTCAAATGTTTTCGAAGGATTTAGGCTCATAGATTAACTAAATGTCGAAAGTGTAGTTTGTAGTGTAGTGTAGCTTTGTAATTGTAAACCATTGCAAACATTTGATTTAGTTGCTTGAAAGCTTTTTCGAAGATGGAGTTTTTTTTAACTCTTAACTCTCTCATTCATTCACAATTTTGCCTACTGATTGAAGCCCAAAAATCCTTCAATTGTTATAGTTTTCAATTTTTCCATTAATAAACAAGAAATAATTAATATCTTAAGTATGCTCGGGTAAGTTAAGGCAATATTATAAACATCGCAAGTATCATCACAAAGCATCATTGCATACGTGAAGGCGATTTAAAAGACAAAATTATAGAAAAAATGCTATCATGCCTTGAAAGCTTTAATTTGGTTCATAGTTTTTGCCCGAAAAAAAATTATTACAGTGCCAAAATCTGGGTCTAGTTTTCATATGCGGATAGCACAGTGATGTCAAATTTTGGTTTTATTGGAAGAATAATGATGCCTCAATTGGCGGCGTTTTAAAAATGGATTTGATATCACAACGATGCCAAATTCTAGCTGCGAATTGTACCTCAAAGTGGCATCATTTTGCCCTCAAAACTCGTTTTGAAACGTTGGCTAAATAAGGTATCATTAAGGTTTCAGTGAAACCTACACTTGGCATGATTGAGGTATCCATATATGAAAAGTGAGACCCAAATTTTGGCATTGTACCACCTTTATTCGGGTAAAATTATACCTCAATTTACTTTCAAGGCATGATAGCAAAATTAGGTATTATTTTCCCATAAAATTCTGCTCGGGAAAGTTATTGAAAGACCATATCTGAGAAAAAAAAAAGGTTTTGAGCTATTTTTCCATGTTTTAGGAGCATAATGCTCTTTTGATCGAATAATGTCCATAACTCGAACGTTCAAATATTTAAGCAAAAAAAACCTCCCAGAGTTCATGAAGGCGTTATTTCTTCTCAAGACATTCATTTTGTAACCAGGGTGCTTAATCGCTTGGCGCACGGCACCCTCCCAAATAAACGCACTTCAATTAATCAATCAATCATTTTGTAACCAACTAGGTACTTAAATATGGTTGTTATATCATATTTACAATAAGTTTTTGCACTTCTTGAACGGTTATCGTCAGAGGACGGATCGTCTATGTATTCAGTCAATTAGGAACATTCTTGACGATCAGTCTGATGGATAACCATCAGAATTGATTCTAGACATCTCAAAGCGGATTACTTTCAAGTGTCACTTTTGCATCCCACTGTCCATAATTTACCACTTCCAGCTTGAAGGCAATAGCGATTAACTCTTAAGATATTTTTCCATTATGCAACCGAACGAAAGTGTTACGAAACTTAAACTGTAATTTTCTTGAAACATGCCAAATAGTTCATACGACCTGTTCTAAACTGACCAAAATTTTGCTTTTTTTTCTCAGTTTGGTTTTTACAGTTTTCTCTGGTGTGTTTGAAGACATCTGGAGGCCCAGCCAAAAAACAAAATTGGATAAAAACGATCGTTGGAAATTTTACACAAGTTTCGTGGGCCAGCTTGTACGTCTGTTCTCTGTGCTAATATTTAAAGGAAAAAATATTAAAGTAGAAATATCGTCATTTTCTCTATACTAGATGACGGGTTTTGCTTTTCAATTTGGCAAAAAATGGGTTTTTTCGACAATTCGTATTAATAGATGGTATTGATATTGTCTCATGCCAGATGTTTCTTGTTAGTATTTGAAAACTTTCAAACAAATTGGTTTATCACCATCAAACTTTGAGGTTTGTTAGAATCCAGATCTGAAGTCAAAGGATATTATACCGAGCTTTTATTCAGCAATGAAATGACAATTTTTTTAAAGTTCATTATTAATGAATTGATTAAAAAAAACAATGCTTACAAATCGTTTCCGAGGTTTCAGTGCCCCAAAAAACAAAAGGCTAACAATTATTATTCATGTACTCTGATAATGGACTTGGATTTATGCCTAAGAGACTTATGACATATCTTTAAGTTTCCGAATAACATGAAAGAAGTGTAGGCTGGTAGTGTGAATTTTGAAAAGAATAAAAATTGAAATTGAATTAAATTTTTTTTTTCTTTTCGCAACGTCTGATGGGAAGAATAACAGCTTGCTATTACATTTTTGATAAAAAAAATTGCTACTTCTATAAATTAAAAAAAAAGCTAATACATCGGCAACGAGCATTAATGAAAACAAACCCTTCCCGTGTTATTGTATCATAAAACTAAATAAAAACGAATCTGACTTAAGCCATACTAGCTTCTACATAAATTAATCGATTGCTATTTGTTTGTGTCTGATTCAAAAAGAAATATGTATATTGTTCAATAAATTAATGCCTTAAATCTGTTCGTACACACTTAAAAAAATCCACGGGATTTTACATGAAATAGCATGGGTAGAAGGGAATCGGGTATTTACATGTGATGATTCTGGTTATTTCAAGTAATTCTGCTTGATTCTACTTGAAATGTAAACACACATGCATGCTTTTTCAATGCAAAGGAAATTTACATGTCGCTTTTTTGTTTATAGTGATTTTACATTTTTAGCATGGGTAGAATGAAGTCGGATATTTACATGCGATGTTAATGGTTATTTCATGTAATTCTTCTTGAAATGTAAACATACTTCTGCATGCGTTTTCAAAGCAAAAGAAATTTCGGTATCGCTTCTTTGTTTATAGTGAATTTACATTTTCAGTACAAACACATCAATCTCAGAAATGTCAGTTTAATTTAGGCTCCGCTTCCGAAAAAAATCCTAAGTTGATATTTTTCTCGAAAGCGGAGCCTAAATTAAACTGACATTTCTCAGATTGGATGTGCGAAAAAGGAGTGCTTTTCCAGTAAAGAAATAAAACATTCTGGAAATCTTTCTTATAAATTTATTAAACAATTACTCTCAATTAGAACCTAGCAATAACTGTTAGTTTTATTGTTGCATTTCCTAATGATGATGAGCTCGAAAATAATATCATTTATTTTTTTAAATATTGTTTTAAAGAACAGTTTTGCTTACTTGTTGTGTTGTGTTACGTTTCTATGAATTTGACCGATCCTTCATCCAGATGGATAAACTGCCGGGGTACTAATAACCGGGTGGTAATATGTTAATCCTAAGGTTGTGTCCTCGATCCATTCTGGACGTTTTCGTTTTATCCGTTTTCTTCGTCTCTGTGAGCGCATCTATGCTGCTGGCCCTGGGTAGTGGTTAGTTTCTTCCCTTGCAGGAACCTTAGAAGTTGGGTTGGGCTGCTGCTCAGCCGAAACGTTTACTGATCCCGGCGACAGAAATAGGAGGATAATAGATTCGAAAGGCCTAGAAAAATAAAGCTCAAATTAATAAACAGTTAAAAAAATGTTTTACAACTTTACCCATCGTTGCTGCTTTTCTATAGTTCGTTTGTTTTTTTTGCTGCTGCATATTTCGAATATGCATATGCATCAGCAACAATGCCCTCTCAACGATTTAGCTGATGGAAACAGCTTTACTGAAGACTACATCAGAAAACTGGTTCTCGTCGATTACCGCAACTTCATCTAGAAAAGAGAAAATAAATTTTAATATTCTGAGAAAAACTTTTAGTTGCAACTTACAATTTCGTATTGATCGATGTCATTTCAACCGTGTAGACCACACGCTTCGAGGGAGACAAGCTGTCGCCCATGCACTGTAATGTTGAAAGGCCAGCAACTTCATCAGCGGACCGAAATACCCGCCGGATGTGACTCTCAAGAACCGTTCTATGTCCTGTTCCGTTTGCCAGAGTTGGTTGGCCCTAATGAAAAATAAAGGTCGATTCATACCCCGTGCGGTTGGGTACCAATTGGCCGGTTGCGTTGTTGGAAATTTCTTTAAATCACAATCCAAACGGGGGAAAATCTGCTTCACATGACCCGAGTGCGGGAAAATATCATCTACATGACCGGTGCCCTTAAGAGTGTCACCAAACGTCACGTGCAAATTCGCTGGTACCGCTGCGTCTCCAGACCTTTGAGAGCTGATGAAGGAATTGGAATCGATCCCGTTTCCTAACAGAGATCCCCTTCGGGTTGCTGAATTTCGGAATCATTTTCGGTATTTCTGCTTTGAACAAAACACCTCCGCCTACACAGCTTCCGTATCGATGTCATCCGGATAAGGCCTCGAAAAAGCGGTTCACACTGGATTGGAGTTACGGTGGCTGGTGTCGTCTTTTTACAAATTTTGCGACGTTTGTTTATTATTACTGCACTAAAAATAAAAAATAACCAAACTTGTTAACTCGCCACTCGCTCTCGCACTGCGCAAACCAAATTTTATTTCAAAAGAACGTAAAAACAAAAAAAATATGAATGTGTATATCGGTTTAAAATAAAAAGTTTTATGTACTACATATGTATCATAACTTATAAAAGGATTCAAATGAATTTTACATTTGAAATTGATTTGCGATATATATTACTTTATACTAAAATAAGAGTAACAAAAACTCGTTCTTCTTATTCATTAAATTCCATCATGGTATAATGTTTTCAATTTAAGAAAAAAAAATTATAAACGCTGGACGAATTTGTTTAAATCTTAGCACTTCAAACAGTTATGATTAAATATTGTCATAAATTGTATTCTTCATCAATGGCAACTTTTTGAAAACTTAGTATATAACGATAAGAACCTGAATTCGAAAACAGCGATTTGATCGTGTTCAGTTTCGATGGCATTATACGCTCCCGATTTCTAACTCACGTAACGAACATAAATCAAACCATATTTCCATTTTATGAATCTAATGTTGAGTTCTCTCTGCCGTGGAAGTTTTCAGTTGATAAAGGTTCAACATTCTTTCGTCATCCGTGAAAAAAAACTTAACGTTGAGCACGGCTGTAGAACTTAATTTCGAGTATGCCCGTTCAACTTAATTTTAAAAATGTCCCGTCAAACTCATACTTGAGAGCTGACCTGCCACTAAACTACCATTTGAGCAAAAAGTACCTAATTAAGAGTTTGAAATCGGAAACGTGCAGGCGAATAAAAAAAGTAGGTCAGGTGCGCAGCGTACATGTTAACTGAGGTGTGGCATTACGACCTACTTATTGCAACAACTATTTAATGTAATTCATATTTATATAGAGAGGGGGCATTAAAAACTCTTAAAAACATTGGTTAATTAATTTTTTGAAACTTTATTCCCAGATTACTTTGACCACTAATTTCTGAGTTCCAAATCCTCTAAATATTTAAAAATATTTATTAGTTTTATCTGAATTCTTTACTAACACATGTATATTTACCTGATTGGCTATACCTGTCATATTCCCTTTCATTCAACCTTTTTGTTGTGTGTTTTTTAGTAAGGAAAAATTAGTTCGATTAACTTCGAAAAAACTACGTATTTTGTCCGTGCAATTATCTTTAACCTTCATCAAAAAGAAGGCTTCAACATCTGAGTGAATGAGGTAAGTAACCATTTCTTTAACGTCCTCATTGTAACCTAATCTTTAAAGTTATATTGCTCGAAACAGTTTTTTTTATCATGCAATGTTACAGGTATTCTGTATTTCAATTTTAGATGAACAACCCACTTCATTCAGTGATTTTGATTCAACTATTTCTTTCACAAACCTGAACAAGTGGAAGAGTAAAAGCTACAAAGCAATGAAGAACGAAAAAACGACCGATCTGAAATTATGTGAACTTAAGATTATATCTTTTCTTATCGGTACCGTGGTAAGGGATTGGATAGGATTTTTAATTATTTTTTTTTATACTAAAAGGATTTTTAGTTTCTACATCAAATGCCTTGAATGTTCAGCAGAATCTAAGAATCGTGTGCGCAAGCTTGAAGTATGAAGCCGGTTTTTATTACTGATATTTGCACTTCGGTGTCAAGCAGAGATTTTGAACATCCTGGTCCTGAAATACAAAATTAATTAAAATACACCAGTTCAATCATTCCACCAACACAATACCTGTTTGACTGCTTAGTTTTCTAATTTTTGTGTTGTTTGAGTAATTTATACATTCAAGTAGGACAAATTTCTCAAAAGCATATCATTAGAACTTTTTTTATTAATTAAGAGCTTTAACATGGAAATTCCGCAGAACGTTTATAAACACCAGGAGCCTGAACACAGTTTGTTTGTTCAAACGTGAAGTTAAAGCTAATTGCACACCGTTTTTATTTCGTTTTTACCGAGACAAAACTTTTGCGACTTTATTCAATAACAAACTGCCAAACTTTGTCGAAAGACGATTTTACTTGCAATAGATCTTAAATGTGTGTACCCATGTCTATACATGTAGAGTCCCTTATTATCAAATGTAATACTACTTTTGTACGCACGTAAAGCTTAAAGCATGAAATTTTACAGCTTTTTGCAAGCCATGCTAATTACGTTACACAAAATGTAACTTCGCGAGTAAAGTAACTACATGTAGGCACAACCGGTCTGCTAAAATAGCCTTTTTTGTTTAAATTATTAGATCTTGAACTATGCTCTTCGCAATAGGTGCTTATTTTTAGAATGTTTGCAACTATTTGTAAACCAATTGCACTATCGCTATGCACGTAATTAACATAAAGAAATTCGTAATCTCAAAAACAACTCTTCAAATAGTACCATCATACATGTATATGTTTTCCTTTTCACTCTTTACACAGCACAAGAAATGTACACACTGCACTTGCACTCGATAACTATCACTTAAATTCGATTTTGCAGAGCAAAATTTTTCGCGACTTGATTCAGATACAAATGGAGGAACTATTTGAAAAGATTGGTTCCCTGCAGTAGACATGTAAATGAAATTACATGAATGGCATATGGAATTTCTTGTAATGAATTGTATTGTTACATGAAACAAGCTTTATGATTACATGAAAACACCCGATTCTTTTCTACTCATGTTCTTACATGTAAGGTTACATGGATTTTCAAAACTGAGAATATTTGTTTATGTTTTTACATGTCTCTTCAAGCGATTTTTGTTTTCCATTTCAAAAACGCAAAATTCCGTGCAACGTAACATTACATTTTTTTTTCTGTGTACTGACAAATGAAATACAGAGATCAAATCACATTTCTCAAATGAGTGGGATTTAATTTTTTGTAAATGTACGTAAACTAAACAAAAAAGTCATGAAAATATGTTCGGACGGCATCCCTGATCAGCATTGACAGCTCCATATTAACATTTTGAAAGGGCACAAATTGATGTTTTTTTATCAATAGAGACAAATGTGTGCAACAGAATTGTTTTTGTTTTCTCTCAGATTCAAACCTAATGTAGTGAAAAAAACTATATTTCTTAATGTTTTCCCATAATTTATTTGTGCATGTGAACGTAAAACAAAAATTTAAACAAATGAAAAATCAACGCTGAAAATGTTTCACAGAAACGATTGTTGATGAGAATACAAAATTTTGAGCACATTTACTTTAAATTAAAACGAAAATTGCGTGTACATTAAGCATCATGTGACTTTGTTATTAGCGAGAAGGAAAAATTTTGTTTCCGCCATGGAATGTGACGTAATTTTTATAAAAAAATCATCTTAGGTTCCGAATGGCATGAATGTTGGTTTTGAATGAAACATTTTGACTATTCTTTAAATCTTTACTATTATAAAACAAATGCATGGTGTGCCAAAATACGTTATTAAGAAAAATGACCACCAAAACGGCACTCTGCATTCGAAAGATATAGTATTCAGGCATCCATCCTGAAAATTTGGAAATGTTTCATCGGGCTTTTTTGCAATTAGAGCGATTTTAAAATTTAAGTAAATTTGCATTAGATTTCCAATGAGGTTTTTCGACCTTATGTTCTATGACCATGGATTTTTCTGACTACATATTTTAGGAGAATCACTTAGTTCAATGACTTTATAGAAAATTTCATGCCCGACAACTTTGTCGAAGACTGGAAAAAGATTTGAGTTGATCTTGAAATGTTATTGGCAATTTTCTAAAACTTTATTAGACTGATTGAAATTTTTCCATATTTCTTAAGTTTTTTTTTCAATTCAGCTTCACTAAAAAGCGAATATCTTTCCAGGCGTAGTTTGAATCGTTTTTGGGTCTTCAACCATTTTTTTCGTGCTTAAAATGTGCTTAGTCGAACAAAGTAAATTGCGTAATATTGGCTTTAAAATAGTCATTTTTGATTACCGTCTTGGATTCAACAATAAAAATAAACGATATTTTCTATTTAAAATTAAAAATCAACACAGATGACCACTGTTATAGTCCACTACAGCATTTACAGGGTGGCCACCCATTCGGGAAAAGCGGGAAAAAGACGGGATTTGAAATCCAACGGGAAAAAAGCGGAAAAAGCCGGGAATTTTTTCGAAAAGTCGGGAATTTTTGGCTGTGAAAGTCTGTTCAATGAAGTTATGTCGAAATAGGTCGAAACAAGTGGAAATGGATTGACAGTTGATCACCAGTCTCTTTCCAGCTGACTTCGACCGATTTCTACTAGGTCGAAACGAATCCTCCCGACGAGCTGGTTCGGTTTGATTAGTTTGAACTTGCTTCAATGAACAACAAAAGGATGTTCCCGGACAGCCAGATTACTAATCAAATGGAAATGGGAAAAACAAAAAAAAACTATTTGATTCCACACATCCCCTATTTTTTGAATGAAGTTTTAAATTTACTACAGAATTGCAGCGAGTTCGTATTAGGGTTTGACGAAACGTTAAATAAGATCGTGCAGAAGCAACAAATGGATATTGGTGTGCAGTGTGCGCTTCTGGAATCAAAACACAAACTTAGTTGAAGCAAAATATATATGTTCTACATTCTTATCGTCGACGCGCTCGAATGATCTTCTGAATAGCGTGGAATTATGTTTTTCGAAAAATCCTGATCTACTGGAACGAGTGATCCAGTGTTCCATGGATGGTCCAGCAATAAATTAGAAAATGCTCAAGGAACTAACTAATGAGGTTCAAGAACTTGCTTATAATCCGGCGTACGATATTCTCACCATTGGGAACTGTGGACTTCACACTGTACATAACTCGTTCAAGGAGGGACTGAGGAAAAGTGAATGGAATTTGCATGAATTTTTGAGAGCGTTGTATAGCCTGTTAAAAAATATTTCACTTAGAAGGGCAGATTATACTGCAGTAACGGGTTCAACTACAATTCCGTTCAAATTTTGTGACGTTCGCTGGGTGGAAAATGAACGCGTTGCAGAACGTGCTACCGTATCTCAAACGGTTTGTCGACGAGGTAAAAAACAAGAGGAGAAAAACATTAAGGAAAACCATCCAAATTTTAAGCAGAGTTTTCCATCGATTTCCCCGTCGAAGTTATTTGACATTGTTGCTAAAGCTGTAGATGATAATTTGCTGGGACTAAAATTGAGTTTTTTTTTGTTACGGCCGCTTTGACTGTTGAGTCTTTTTTACGCGAGTATCAGACAGAAGCTCCGATGGTTCCGTTTCTCAGCGATGATTTAACCGGGCTTGTAAGAGCATCGATGGAGAAAGTTGTAAAGTCTGAACGACTAAACATGAATCAAAACACTGAAACCTGGAATTGAATTCTCAGAAATCAATCTTTTACCTCCTGGAAGCGTGGAAATTGGATTCTCTCCTAAATCGGCAATTAGGAAAGCAAAAGAGTGTGGTCATGTTTCCGCCAAAGATATCCTTGTATTCAGGAATAGCAGAAATATTTTTGAATAAAATGGCTATACGATCTCCCTTGTCTTATCCCATCACTCGGTATTTATCGTGCGTCAATCCCGATGTGATTGCACACTATCCAGATATTGCGAAAAAAAACCTTTAGACCTGTGTGTAGAAGTACTTGTCGACAAACATCAATTAAGTGCTTAACATTTTCGAATCGAGTGACATAGTTTTAGAAATTTAAAAAATGATTTGTAGGTTAATTGGTAAACTAATTGAAAGAAAATGCGGGAAATTAAAAATTGATTTTGAGTGGCTACCCTGCATTTAAGAGATGACCATAGTACAACTTCGGGGGTTTGATATCGTTTCCACGTTTCTGAAAAATCATGATGAATACTTTCCGAGGCTGGCTCTCCGAATACATCCAGCAATTTTCCTGTGTATGCGCAAAAATCATTTACATGGAATTGTAGAATGTGGAATTTGGAAGAGTTTGGCAGTTTAAGATTCTTCCACACTGTAGAAAACTCATCAATGGGTAATGTTTCCTCGGAATCTAAGTTTTCCTTAAGCATGCCTTGTAAATCTCCTGGAACACCTTCACTGCCTGTGATATCGGTATTTTTACAGTTTTAAGTGTTTTTTTTTTATCTATTTTACTAACCTTTAAATGCTTAGCACATCTGAGGAATCCATTAGATTATGGCAAGCTATCCCTGTGAAACCAAACGTTTGTTGGAGATGCCTCACTCCTGCCTTTGCAGTCCACAATTCTGCTAGCTCTGGATTCGTTGCTGCAACTGCCTTAAACAAGGCAATCGTGATTCCGAGGTGTAAGTGCAAAGACGGTGGGGGAGCGGCAGTTAATATTAGCTGATCGTCAGATCTTTTGAAGAGTGGCTCGTGAACACAGCATGAAAATCTCTTAGCAGATTTACAGTTGGCTTCTTTCCATTGCTGTGCGTTTTTCTTGATTGTCCCCACAGTCCTCAAGTTTCCGTTACGTGTCATCAAATATTGCTTACTGACATCGCAATATGGGCACGGATGTGCTGACGAATGAGCCATTATGCCCGTTGTAATATTTATGACTTTTTAATCTCCTGCAACATATCCATCGATGTCTTGCAACTGTAGCGCGTTCCAAATTGGAGCAATATTCTCATATTTTTCTTTCCAGTTATTTTCCGTTCAAAATTGCCTGCAGCGTATTGTTTGCAGACAACTCGACAAGTATTGCAAAGAACAGTAAGCAGCTGCGCTTGTGTATGTAAACCGTCAATAGAACACAGTTTCTCGTTTCCAATTCCCATTCCATTCTCTTCTCATTCCCATCAAAGACAAAAGGATGAAAAAAACGCAGTGCGTTTTTTTTTGGTAATCGGACGAGTTTAACAATAAACCTTCGTTTGCTAACTGACTCAGTCGGTACAAACCAGTGTGGTTAAGTTATCGGACTCGCAAGTCGAAACAAGAACGTTGGGTTGATTCTCACTTCTTTTCTCGGCATAAACTATCCAATAGGATGAAAATCCTTTAAAATGTTTATTTGTTTCGCTTGAATGTAGTGGTCATGCATAATTTTACCTGAAAGCTTGAGTCTTCATGCCAGTAGTGCTTCTTCAAGTATATCATCTCTGGTTTAATGCAGGTTTCAGCGCATTTTTGGCATTAAGATAGTGCTGAACGGTGTAGAAATTATGCAACCTCTTCTTTGGGTGTACCTGTGGTTCAGTAATAACAACAGGTTTTTCGATAAACAAAATAAAAAAAATACCAAACAATTCAACGAACTCCAATAAATAACAGAACTCAGCGATTATCGTTTACTGTGTAAAATGTATAATCCATACGAAAAAAATGAAAAATATAAATTTAAAATCAGAATATTATTTGGGACCACTAAAGAATGGACTATGCATTGACTTGCATAATAAAGTTTTTTTTCGCAGGTTGATAGTCAACAAAACATCGCAAATATCGCCAAAACTCTCTATATACGAATATATTTTCAAAGGATCATATTAGCCTGATAATTCACCTGCAGCTTTTTTGATGGGCCCTTGATTGTTTTGCGTTTTCAATTAAATTCACTTAAATGAAAACAGAGTTTCCTGCAAAGATATTTGAAATGTTCTTGAGTGCTTCCTCCAATAAGTATCATGAGAAATTAACTTCTCAAAATCGTTTACTATTCTAAGTTGTCTCTCTTTGTTGATATCCCGAAAAAAAGAAAATAAGAAATTCCATTTTTTCTAGTTTCATTATTATCTTAACTCTGAGCAGAAAAACATGGATTTTCAATACACAACAATATCTAAAAACCGTCATGGGCTTTTCCGTGTAAAGTGTTGTTTAAATTTTTTTTTATCAGAGACAAACGTAAGATTCTCCATCCAATCCGATCAATCTATGATTTTTTATATGTGTGGGTGTCGAATGCCCGCAATGAGGGACAAATCGCGCTGTTCCTTTTGGCAGCAGCCTTCGACAACTGTCCAACTTTGCGCCAATAAAGAAAAAAATGCCTAACGCCCTGGTCCCGGCAAGGATTTATCCACGATGCCAGCCATAGGACAACAGTTTGCCCGTTGTGACTTCAGGCCCAGATCTAGATCAAGGATGACAGTATTCTCCACTATTATTGCTTCACGGAAGTTTACAGCTTTGGGGGCGCGAATTCTCGGGACGAGCTGTTGGATCTGATTTCGAAATCGGCCTCCTCTTCCTGGTGTCTCGCTTCGCCTGCCCGGTTTTATTTATGCTGATAGTTGGTATTGTCGAGAAAATGTTTCTCACGAATCACGAAACCGAACAACCTACAACGCCTGGGTTCCGCTGCAGCGACTGAGCTCCATTCATCGTTGTCTTCTCGTGACACGCGGTCATGGAACAGGTGCTATGCAAGCTCTACTTTCATGTCGACAACCTCTTCCGCGAAAAGAAACCCCAGGGCGATGATTCAAAAGGGCCCATTCAATTTCCGAAAATAATGTGAAACACCTAAAAAGAGATACCCAATTTTTTCCTCACAGTAGCTCAGTTTAAGCTAACTAATTCGGCCATACGACGTTTCTGAAAAGCGCTACCGGAAGCAGACACGAAGGGTGCTTCTTGTATCCTTTATTTTTTTCGTGGGGTGTTAAGAAGCACGTTTGGGGTAATAAAACCGTTGTCACGTGAGGGTTTTGTCAGGAACGTGCGAACGTTTAAATACGCTGATGTAGCCTGAACGGAGTGGATTGGGTTCAACGATCAATGGAAGATAAGAGCTTGAATGATACAAAATGGTCTTTTTTTGTGAATGAAAAGCATTTTTTGTTACTGTTTAATATAAACTGAGGGGAGTGAATGCATATCTGCACTTACACTCTGTTTCTTGTTTCACAAACAAATACTTAAAATATTCAAAAGAAATGTAACTCATGGCAACCATCAACATACGGCTTTGAAGTCGTTTGAAATCTTTGAAAACTAAAAACAACGTTTGAAATCCAGAACAAAACGTTTGCATGATCCTGCCATAATAAAATTTTAGAACAGGAGCAATAGCCCTCGTCACTCAGTGGAACTCGCTAGCGGGAATGTCTGTCTGGTTCGTTAGCCTAATTTTAGTTTGTGCTACTACCCAACAGCAACGAACGAAGCATAAAAAAACCCAACCCATCTTTGGAGAGAACATTTGTAGGTCAGATTCTTATCGGTGTGAAAATGTGCTTGCATGTCTGTCTAACTTATCAGTTCGAATGTTGGATATGTGCAGCACCATGTGAAGAGTGTTTGCGAAAAAACGGCAACACTTTTTTTTGAATAACTTTGAAATGCATGGATGAAAATTAATTCAATTTTCAGTGAAGTTAGTAAAGTAATGTTAACATGTGCAAATTGTTGTGAAATTCTGCCAAGTGGATTATGCGATAGCGTTCACTGAAGAAGCTCATTGACCAAAAAATTCGGACAGGATCGTTTTAAATCCAGGAAAGTCCTACTGGGAGACCCCAAAACAGCTGAAAATCAACTATTCGACCAAAGATCTTATGTTTTATTGTTCAAAAACTTTAGGTCAAACAGTGAACTAAAATTGGAATGAAAGTGCAGATAATTGATTTTTTGAAGGTGAAGAATGTGAAAGGTTTAATCAAGCAAAAAAAAATCTACCTTCCATTGCACTTCCATTGGTCCCACAAGACTGATTACCTATTTGGGTCTGATCTGGCATTGTGCCATTACACGAAAATTGTGTTAAAAGTCAACCATGTTGTTTTGTACCAAAGGAGGACAATCTGGTATATTTGCCATAACTTCTATCTAATTCAAAATTTTGAGTAATTTTAAGGTTAAGGTCTGTGAAACAGAAAACGTTATCATACATATATAGCCTTGATTCGGAAAAGGACTGATTGAGTGTATGTTTTATAGATGGCGCACATTAGTAGCTGGCTTCACTGAGAATTTCATCAATTTTCATTCATGCATATAAAAGATATTTACACAAACTAAGTGTTGCATATTTTTTTTTTCGAATAACCTTCTTTTTCATATATCTTATTAAAGCTCATCAATTGTACTTCTAGAAACTCCGTTTGGAGACGAAAATAGAAAGAACAATACAACAACTTTTTATTTAATTTTAGTTTAATTAAATGAATTTTGTGTGCTGTTTTGGACATAGAGCATTGACCCCTAAAGCAACATAACATGTTCAGTAAGGCATCATGTTTTCAGTTAAATTTCGAAGGATATGTTCTCCGTAGCCAATATGTATTACCACCCTTCATGAACGTAACACGTCAATCATTTAACTGGGAGTACCTAGCACAATACAATATACAATCGGTTTACGCCAGAAAACAGCAATAAATTTTCAAATCAATGACCTTCCCATTAACAAGGATGCATGCTAGTTGATGTAGCGGGAATTTAGAATGGCTGCTACTTTGTTGTTGTTTTGTGAATCATCTTCTATGTTATCTGTCCTTCTGATTTTATTTAAAAATATTCCTTTTTTCACCCTTTTTTTATTTTGTTTATTGATTTTTTTTATCATTTGTGAAATAACATTTGCTTTTAAACGTTATACACATTCAGGTAGATTATGAGCTTCATTGGTACCTTAGGATAACGCCTTTTCAACCGCACTAAACTTTGATGTTTGAGTTCAATTCGTTTGATGTTCGAACACTAGAAATCACTGAAATCTTTTTGTTCATTTAGCTGGAAAGTCTTAAAGTGAATACTAAAACCTTTTTAAACGTTTTAAATTATGTCTAATTTATTTTATAAAAATCTGAAAATCAGTCAATAAATGGGGCAAAATAAGCAGCCCCTGGGGCACTTCTAAGGCATTTTTGACTAATTCTGCCTCCCGGATTCCTTTTGTATGTTGGTAATCACTAAAATTGAAAACAAAAACCATTCTTTTATTTTCTTCCATTCTAGAAAAGATGGAACTAATGATTTATTGGACCTTTGGAGTAAAAGCTGATTTGTGTTTCATTTACTCACTCAACTGATAATAACAAACATGATGTTTGTTTACAAGTATTATTTAGTCCAAAATTCTATAGGAAACGCATTTCTCGGGCCATTTCGTATTTTTATATTTCGACCAAAGAATATTTTGGAAACTTGACATATGTTGGCTTTATTTTTCAAGAATACCTCAGTGAAAAAAGTTAAAATTTTCGCTGTATCTCAAGCCTCAATAATTCGTGAAACGTCACTTTTCGACAGATGATTGTAGGATAGTTGATCTGAGTCTTGAACAAAGTGTGAAATTTTTTCTTCACATGAGTAAAAAAATGTTATGTAAGCGTCACATAGGTATATTCGTGTGTGAGCACCCGAATTTCTATAGAATTTCTAAAAATTACTGTATATGGACGATTGGAAGACGACACTAACTACATGAAAAACTTGCCATGTGAAAATAAAGTCTTACGCCAGAGAATCCAAAAATTAGCCTCCGATAGAATTGGCCGATCAAAACAACCGTGACCGTGAGAGAGATTTTCATCCCCAAGCACTTTTAAACTTAGTTCATTTAAAAATGGGACAGTTACAAATGCGTGTATCTAAAAAATCATACTTTGGTTGAAATAGTCTCTTTGAAGGAAATAAAGGTTATTTTACGATAATTCAAGAAAATAATTGAAAAAATATTTATCGTTATTTATAAGAAATATTTCTACTTCATTCTTGGTATCTTTCAGCGACACTTTTTTCAGTCAGAACATTGATCAGTTTTTTCCACTTACACTTCGTAAAATCTGTATTTTGGGCACCAGCAAAATAAAGTGTCCCATTTCTTAATAACTAAGCTATAAAATTTTTCAATTGCAATTTTGCTCTCGATAAGCTGTGCATTCCGATTTAAATTTTTCTTTTTTCACGTTAAGGGTAAGTTCTTGCTCACGGAGAAAAGAAAATGTCTCACTATTTTGACTGAAACCAGGGTTGCCAATGTTCCTGATTTTTCAGGATTGGCCTGATATTTTGAGGCCCATCCTGATAACCAGATAAGCTTCCGTTTTTCCTGATTTTTTTTTTAAGCAAGCCTGATTATGCCTGATTTAGTAATTAGTAAACTAGCAATAGATTGTCAATATGATACTTTTGCTAGTTTGGAGACTTGTACTTTCTTCAGGCGCACCCAAATAACAAACATTTTTTCGAAACTCTTATGAATTTATGAAAAGCTCTCTGATAGCCTTGATAAAAAAAAAAACACCATTTGGGGATCTACGGTGTTAATTTAACTCTTTTCACCTAATTCGCTGTATCTCGTTTGTTGTTCAACTATACAAATCGTACATAATTATAGATTTAGAAACCTTAAAACGTAACTCAGACAATATTCAGCTACAACTACTCGTTTTTATGTCATTCAAGGTGGAAGAAAAACATCTTCAAAACATGCTTCGGAAAAAAGGCTCTAGATAACTTATTATTTGCTAAAAAAAGTCACTTTTCGATCACAATTAGCAAGTTGAAGTAATTTTGCACAGTTTGGTATCATTAGTTTTTTAAAATACAAAACACAGTTTTTTGACAAATTTTCAAAGATGGGTGTTTTTTTAAAACTTTTTTTCAATCTGCATTTTCTCTTATTATTCTTACGTTTAAATTTACTTCGCACATACTTAAATGTAAACGCAGTATTTTCACAATAAAATTATATTCACAAGAAAGGTTATTTCATACCAATTCTAGTTGAGTACGGGTGAATTGTCGAGTTCATTCGAATCGCGCAGGGGGCTTCGACAAGGTGATGGTCTATCCTGCATGATGTTCAACGTGGCGCTAGAAGGTGTTATTCGACGAGCGGTGGGCGAAATGCGGGGCACGATTTTCAACAGATCCAGTCAACTTATCTGCTTTGCCGATGACATTGATATAGTCGGCAGATCATCTGCGGCGGTGGAGGAGATCTACCGCAAACTGAAACGCGAAGCAGGAAGGATTGGGTTGATGATTAATACGTCCAAGACGAAGTACATGCTGGCCTGCGGATCCGAGACCGACCGAACCCGCTTGTCCAGTAATAACAAGGTCACGATCGACGGCGACGAGCTGGAGATAGTCGAAGACTTTGTCTATCTCGGCTCACTGGTGACCGCAGACAATGACACCAGCCGTGAGATCCGGAGGCGAATTATCAGCGGAAGTCGTGCCTACTATGGACTCCACAAGCAACTGCGGTCGAGAAGACTTTGCCCTCGCACGAAGTGTAACCTGTATATGACGCTTATTAGACCGGTTGTTCTCTACGGGCACGAGACATGGATATTGCTCGAGGAGGACCTGCGTACACTCGGGGTATTCGAGCGACGAGTGTTAAGAACCATCTTTGGCGGCGTACAGGAGAACGGAGTGTGGAGGCGAAGGATGAACCACGAGCTCGCGCGACTCTACGGCGAACCCAGTATCCAGAAGGTGGTGAAAGCTGGCCGGATACGCTGGGCGGGACATGTTGCGAGAATGCCGGACGACTGTCCTGCAAAACAGGTGTTCGCTACGAATCCGGTAGGAACAAGACGAGCGGGGGCGCAACGAGCGAGGTGGTTAGACCAAGTGGAGCGTGATCTGGCGAACGTGGGGTGCCCGAGAAATTGGAGAACGGTTGCCATGGACCGAGTGAATTTTAGGAATTATGTTCGTCAAGTTATGTCGTGAGACGGAATACTATGTAAATAAAAATAAATAATCTAGTTGAGTACATAATTGTAATTGCGCTGCGATTTTTCACAAAAATATGATAGCCGGATTCAATTGTGTTTATCGAATATACAAGTTGCCTATGCATTACTCTATGTGAGACTTAAAAAAATAATGTGTGATCTAAATTTTGATTTTACACTAAGAGCACTAAAAACTAATGATTCATAACAAATGAGAAATTTAAGGACAACTAATTTTGTTTATTTTCCAATCCTCTACAAACACAATACCCATCCAATATCGTTTTCATTCCAATCGTATATAAAGCTCGAAATTTGTGGAGAATTTTTACAGGAAAACCTACTTTTCATTCGTTTGCTAGTAAAAACTGTTTGAGTGGTAGTAAAGTTTTTGAACAAAATATGACTACAAAATTTATTCTAATTCTAACATTTTTTTGTCTTAAGATTTTTGATGCAACAAAAATTGAATTTTCTGGAATTTTTCAAAGTTGACTACTTTGTGCGATTTTTTTTACAAATCGAAATTTCAGCTGTTTTTGAGGTCGACCGTCAGGTTGTACCCGGATTTTCAGTGCTTTTACTTTGTTTGGACCAATAAACGGTATATTCATTGGAAAGGTAATTTAATCTACATTCTAATAGATACAACAATTTACGCTGTGAGATTTCACAAAAATATGCAAATTATAAACGTAAAATCATTCCTGAATTTCTAGAACCACAAGCAGAACGCGTCCAGCAGAACGTGTTTGTTTGCTCTCCGAGTCCAAAAGTGGGAGGTGATTTAGGCAGAGAGCAGAGCAAAATGCACGAAATAATGATGCGTGTCGTGCGTTTTTGATTGGAAATATTCTATTGATTGTAGTTTGCGTTTGCTAAATAGTCACGACACGCATCATTATTTCTCTCTCTCTCTCTCTCTCTCTCTCTCTCTCTCTCTCTCTGCTTAAATGAAATCACCTACCACCGTGGGACTCGGAGGGCAAACAAACACGTTCTGCTGGACGCGTTCTACTTGTGGTTCTAGAAATTCAGGAATGATTTAACGTTTATAATTTTCATATTTTTGTGAAATCTCACAGCGTAAATTGTTGCACCTCATTAGAATGTAAATTAAATTCCATGTTCAACGGATATGGTTTTAATTACTTGAAACAATTCATTTTTTGTTTATCAAAAATCTAAATCGACAAAATGTTAGAATTAGAATAAATTTTGTAGTCATATTTTTTTTTAACTTTACCACATATTTTACTGACGTTACAAGGTTTCTAGTGATATAAGTTTCGTTGTAATCGGTTAGATATGAAAAGAGTTATAACGATTTTAGTAGGGACATCTAAAGATTATGAAATTTTTATATAGGTGGATAGAAGGTTAGAAGCATATCATCACATATCAATTCCCTACTAAAAAGGACATCACTTTTCACCGCTAGGCCGATAAATTAAATCTACAAATTGTGGTAAATTGTGGCCAATTGTGCGAAAAAATGAGTAAAGTTGAGTTGAAATGAGAGAAACCAGTACTCATAGAGAGAAAATGTGTGAGTTGTTGCAAATTGTGAAGCAGTTTTGGAATTTTGATCATTACCATTCCAAATTCAAAGAATTCTCTCTTTATTGCAATCTCTCGATTTCGGGCGGGTTATCTTGATCGTCATTGGAAACGGATGAGAAATCATCGCGTTCTCACATGTGTTAAACAAGTGATAAACTAGTTCTCTTATCCGTTCTGCTCGATTTGCTTCCCTGCTCACCACACGGGGCTCAGACATTCGACCGAAAGATGTTAGGCCGAAAGATGTTCGGCCAAATAGGACTACAGGTCCGGTGCCGATTGACCGACGTATAGGGCGGAGATAAAAAATCTCCACAGCTGGCGATCCGGAGCCAGCGTCTCCACTTGCTACCAGCCAAGGTTCTCGTAAACTGTGCGGATTTCAGCGGCTAAACTACGCCGCCACGAGCTTCTGGGCCTACCTCTTCTTCGATGCTTATCTGGATTCCAGTCAAGCGCCTCTCTGCAAATCTCGTGTTCTCTCTTCGCAGCAAGTTTTGCACCCGTACAACAATACGAATTTGACGGACATACGGTTATTCGGCCGAATGAATGTGCAATGGTTGATGGGATGGTAAGCCGAATGGTCGTTGGGCCAAATAGACGCAATGTTGAATGGAAATCAGGCCGGATGGACGTTGCCTAACGGATGCTTATGGCCATCCAATCGGCCCAGCATCCATGCAGATTAGTGTCGATCATAAATCCTAACAATCGTTCGGCGGAACAACTATTCTGTCTAACATTCATTCGGTATGCTAGCATTCTATCATCCACATAGCCTAACAACTGTGGCCTAACAGTCATTCGACTTAACAACCATTCGGCCTTACGTCCATTTAGCCTTTTGTCCATTCGGCCTTCCATCCTTTCTCCAGTCTTCGGTTGAATGACCGTCGACCGTATGACCCATTCGGCCTAGTGGTCTATCCAACCTGATAACCCATTCACCATTCACCGTCCATCAGCTGGACCTTCATCCGGATGACCTTCTGCTTTATTTTGGCGGAATGTTCTTCTCACCACACGTATGAGTCCAGATTAGAGTTTAATCACGCATTTAGATCGCATTGCTTTCGAATCGGGGTACTACGTGGTTCAAGACCTCCCATACATATGGGAATTAATCCCTAAAAACTGTTCAGCGTTCTTAGCTAGTAGATTTTTGGATATCCACCTTCTCTTTGTTTAGGTTCATGCACTCCTCTAACTGATCGTTCCTAGTTACTTTTTGGAATTCTTTGAGTTTTTAATGCTTTTAATTGTCCAATTCCTCATTTGCAACACTGTGTATTAGAACAATCTTCCTGTTATTAGAATAGTCCTCTTATGTATTGTTCTATTGATTTCTATTTCTATTGATTACAATACTTTGATAGGTTAAACCTGAAATCTCAGGCGATGCATAATTAGCCTACTCAACCCAATTACATTTATGATTTGCCTGTTTCAACGTGTGTATCGAGTATATATGAACATAACAAACATTCTACATAAACACACTACTCTCTATCATGCCTGACACAGCTTATTGACTAACTTTCTTGCAGAAGCCAGCCACTGCACTGTCTCACTGAACACAAAAGCAATAGCGAGTAAAAGACGAAAATCGTTCATCCTTACGCTCATTTAGCGGCTCAGGAGCTTATATGAGTTGTCCCTTTTTGTGTGAGCTAACCAGTACCACCAACATTCTAGTTATTGGAACCATCCCATCATCAGTACTAGCCTAGCCTTGACGGGCACGAAAAGTGGTTTATTGGATTTAAAGAGTTTTTGCTTTTGCATAATAACTACAGCCAACGTCGTCGTGGCTTATTTGTTCTGGTGCGTCGAATTCCTCCCCGTGTTTCTGAATAGAAGTGTGTCAATAATCTTTTTAACGGGTGCCTAGTTGTCGTTTTCAATAAGTACAGCAAAGCCAAAGTGGAGGAAACGGTGTCGTCAGACTCTGGTCATGCGACCTTCTCGTAATTCGGATACGGTAAATTTCGCTACCGAATCCTGTAGGAAAATCACATAAATAGTTCCAATTACATTGACCAGCACAAATCACCTGTGATGTGACCAATTAGCGCTCTTTCGCCATTCGGAACTATAGCGTGCTGCAGGAGGACCAAAATTAGTCACCCTTTTTTCGTTCTATATTAATGGGGCCATATTTTCGAATTGCCCTGCTTACGTTTTCTATTGGGATTTCTATGTGAACGATACCATAGCCAGATGTGTCACCCGAGAAGGTGGGTGGTTTGAGTGGGTGGCGAATTTTCATCCGAACGATTCTGGAACATTCTCAATTAATCAAACGGTGGAAAACTGCAAACGTTCCTTTTCATTAATTTTCAACCAAATATGTAGTGTCTAAAACTAAACAAAATAATACAATGAATACATCTGCTGAAGACAAAAATGCACCTGCTGCTTAAAACGTCGCCATAAAGCTTTTTTCGCATTTATGTCCATTCCCAAATTTAAGACGAGCCGTTGTGGTGGTATTAGTACCGAGAACCCGAATCGTTTTGATTCCTGAATCAGTACAGTAAACATCCCTCGTTTTATTGGTGAACGTGTTTGAAAGCATCACGAAACCAAAAAAAAAACAGCGTAGCAACACCACAAAAGCAAACCACTGAAGGATCGTTCTGGCTTGGACCATTTCGACGAGGTTGGGCGGGCCAGCTTCTCGCAGGAGTGGGAAAGCCAGGAAGGATCTCATCTGAGAGGCTGTCCCACGTGTATTCTTTTAGATTGTGTTTGTGTTATTTACAAATTTGTTATCAGTTGAGAGAAATTCGCGCGAAAGACCATCGAATGTCTAGGGTTTCTGAAACCAAATTTCTGAAATAAAAAAAAAAACAATCATATGTATTTGCACGACTTTTACTAATAAACACTTACAAAAGAAAATATTTTTCCTTCTCAATGCAAAAAATTTAGAATTTTTCAGTAGCTTGTGATATAGCTAAGTTGGCAAGTTAGTTGCCTCCTGAGACGATGTTCTCGAGCCCAAGAATAAATATCGAACACAATTGTACCGGATAAGTTTTTCAATAACTGTCCGCCAACTGCAATGGTGGTAAAACGACTATTGAAACAAAAAAAATTAAGTTGGGAGAAGTTTAGCTCTAAGGCTTGAAAGGTGAGACATGAGACCTGAGGCATGATACGTAAGACATGCGACATGAGAAATGGAATATGAGACGTGAGACGTGAAAAGCAAGGCACTAGACCGGTTTTTCGACCACGTAAAATCAAGAAGTGGTACGCGGGACGTGGGCGAAAGACATAAAAAGTGAAAAATGAGACGTGAGATGTGAGAAGTAAGACGTAAGAGTGAGAAATGAGAAATGAGGCATGGGAAGTGAGAAGTAAGCGGTGAAAAGTGGTACGGGACAAGCTAGATGTGAGAAGTCAGAAATGAGAAGAAAGACGTGAGACGTGAGGAGTGAAAGGTAAGAAGTAATTATTCACACCAGAGAACAAAGAAGTGTAACAAGAGACGTAAAAAGTGACACGTGAAAGGGAGAAATGAAACGTAAAATTATTTAAATTTTAAATTTCACGTCTCTCGTTACATTTCTTTGTTCTTAGGTCTTAATAATTACTTCTTACTTCTCACTCCTCGCGTCTTACATTTTTTTCTCACTTCTGACTCTCGACTTCTTACTTCTCACATCTAGCTTGTCACGTACCACTTCTCACCTCTAACTTCTCAATTCCCATGTCTCATTTCTCACTTCGCACGTCTTACTCCTCATGTCTTACGTCTTACTTCTCACACCTCATGTCTATGAAAATAAAGAAATGGTACGTGGGATGTGAAGCGAAAGAAATAAAAAATGAAAAATGAGACGTGAGATGTGAGAAGTAGGACGTAAGAGTGAGAAGTGAGAAATGAGACATGGGAAGTGAGAAGTAAGCGGTGAAAAGTGGTACGGGACAAGATAGATGTGAGAAGTCTGAAGTGAGAAGAAAAACGTGAGACGTGAGAAGAGAAAAGTAAGAAGTAATTTGAAGACCAGAGAACAAAGAAGAGTATCAAGAGACATGAAAAGTGACACGTGGAATGGAGAAATGAAAAATTGTTTTACGTTTCATTTCTCTCTTTTACGTGCCACTACTCACGTCTCACTTTTTTTCTCACTTCTGATTCTTAACTGACTTCTCACATCTAGCTTTTCACGTACCACTTCTCACTTTCCATGTCTCATTTCTCACTTCGTACATCTCATTTCTCATGTCTAACGTGTTACTTCTCACATCTTACGTCTCATTTCTCACTTTTCACGTCTTTTGCATCACGTCCCACGTACCACTTCTTAATTTTCACGTCTCATGGCACCCGCCTCATGTCTCACTTCTCTAGTCCCACGTCTCAGGCCTAATGTCTCTGATTTGATGTTGAAGTTCTCATATCTCATGTTCAATTTTTAATGTCCCATTTTTAGGTTTCAGATTTTATGCAAAGGTCTCACGTTTCAGATCTCAGGTTCCGTTCTCAGATTTTAGGTTACATGTCTATTTGTCTCAAGTTTCAGAGCTTCGGAATTAGCACGGTTTATTTACACGATACGTATACCCGTATACCGTGCAAATGAAACCTTGGTGTATTTAATCTTGGGACCGTTATTCTAACTTCCAAAACATTTAACTTATTTTAACTTCCAAAACATTGTACTCCTTCCATCGTTTCAATTTTTCCTGTTGTCATACGTATACCAAAATATTTCATCGCTGGTTGTTCTTTTCGCTGTTTTTCCTGTTCGTTCTTCAAATGTCTACACGTGGAAAAGAAAAACACACTTCTTTTCCAAATGACATGGCAATGTAAATGAAACATTTCTATAAATATCATTTAAGGAATTTCTATGATTTGGCTTCCGACGAACGCGGCAGACTTACGGCTGCTTACGGGGGGCGGCATTCCATCGTAACGTTAAAAACACAGAAAAAAAATATATGTATTGGATCTTTTGACCATTCGGAGAGCTAGTCGTCCAAAGTCGGTTCTTTGATGAACCATCTCGAAGCTTTAAAAAAAACCTTAAGAGCTAGCTATTAGCAGAAAAAACCGCGTACCTGCGAATTTTCAAGGGGAATGGACATTTGCATGGATCGGTAGAGCCGGGGTTTCGCTTACCGACCAGGTTGACCAGGAAAACATTTACAAATTTTTCGTGTCATTTTTTTAAACACATCATCAGCCGGCCGTGATTCGTGGGTGGGATGATCGAGGCAGGTGACTAAGCGCGGCATCGTGTGCATATAGTCGACGTCGACGCTCCTTCTAGCACTCTAGCTCTAGACACAGCAGAGTGACCTGTTCTGATCTGGCTAATGTTATGTTTTGCTGTGGAATTTTTCTCTAACCGTAGACAGCTTTTTCTTATTTTAAAAAATCGCTGCATGATGGTTGTTATTCTAGTCGGAGTGTGATTAATAATGGTTTGAAGAAAACGAAATAGCTACCAGAAAAAAACGTACGACAGAGACATTTTTTACACTCGGAATAATATAACATGCTTTTAACACTTTCAGGTGGAATGATTTAAGCCTTGTTGATTCATATGTGACAATGGAATTAATTTATGTTCTTCTATAAAATAAACATTTACGAATGGAATTCATACAAAACTTTAATTACAGCTCCCTTTCAAAAATGAGATCATATTTTAATAATGTCATGATGCATTTTTTGTTTAATCATGATGATAGCTATCAATCAGTCATAAAACATTTTGAACTAAAACCAACTAGGTTGAAAATTAACCAGTGTTACTTGGAAGATATTCGTTTAGAATACACCGTACTTTGACGAATTGATAGAAATGTAGATTTTCGGTGAACTAAAAAGCGATTTAACAAATATGCAGATTTTTGCGTTATGTTCTTTCACTCCTTGATACCTCATGTTACCCCGATTGGGGTACGAAAAACTTCGACTATCGACTTTGCTTCTTCTAGGCAATGATACGATGCGGGACAAATTGTCTTGTACGACAAGAAGTTTTATCAAAACACGCTCTTGACTCGTTTTCAACACCTTTTATGCTTCCTAATCCAATCTATCCGTCTATAATTTTCATAACTTTTGTTACGCGTGGTCACGAATGAAAAAGGTGGACTGTATATTTTCGGTTGGAATTGCGGAAAGAAACCTACAACACGTGTGGTTCAGTTGGAATTGAATTTTACTCTGATCTTTTTTTCTTGTATTAGTGTACAAATGTATCGTTCACTGATATTTCATTTTAACAACTGTATGTTGGTTTTACTCGTCAAGGGTTGCAGTCTGGATGACTACATGATGAAACATCCTCCGGCCCGTTGAAATGGTTCATTTCAAATCTCCTTCGACGTCTTCGTTGTCCAGGAGCAACAAACAAATCTTCTTGACTGCTCTCCTTGCTATTCCGGTTTGTGTCCGCAGTCCGACCACACGAACGACGTTATCAGGACCAGGATACAGGTCGGTAATGCGAGCAAGCAGCCGATAACCAAGACCAGTGCGCCAACTTTGAGTTTCGTAATCTTGAAGTTTTTCTGGCGACGCTGCAACTCGTGAAGATAGTCGATCATCCACACGTTCCAAAACTTCTGCTTCAAGTCCTGCACAAACTGCCATCTTGAGAGTCGACCTTGAGGGATGTGTTGATAGGAGGGTTGTGGTATCGCCTGGAGTTCGTGGCCGATCAAAAAGTGAGCAGGTGTAATAGCACCAATATCGTTGGGGTCTTCTGATGTAGGCGTAAGAGGACGGGAATTTAGGATGGCTTCAATTTGTGTAAGGACCGTTGCCAACTCCTCGTAGGAAAGTTTATGTTCAGCAAGTACTCGTTTCAGATGAAATTTCACCGATTTGACCCCGGCCTCCCAAATACCGCCGAAGTGGGGGCTGCGTGGTGGAATGATATGCCATTCAATTGCCCGCATCGCTGTGTAATCACTCAAGGTTTTTTGATGGTGCTCATTTCGGAAAAGCTCAGCTAGTCGACACATCTCGTTGTTTGCTCCTTTAAAGTTGGTGGCATTATCCGAATACAGGTTACGAGGAATTCCACGACGACTCACGAAGCGTTGTAGAGTGCCTATGAATGCTCCAGAGGTCAAGTTTGAGACGGCTTCCAAGTGCAAGGCCCTGGTATGCATGCACACAAAGACACAGACGTACCCATTGGTCTCCTGCGGTTTACGGGTTGCTGTACTCGAACGAATTTTGAAGGGCCCCGCGAAATCGAGGCCAGTATCTGCGGTGCTGGTCGAACACAGTAGTCGGGGAGATCGCCCATCAGTTGAGTTGCCGGACGAGGGTTTTTCCGGAAGCATGGCACGCATTGAATCAGGGTTTTGGCGTGAAGAGGCCAATATTGTTGGCGAACAATGCCTAGGAGTCATCGTTGACCAATATGCATGTTGGAACGATGAAGATGCCGCAACAAAACTGCAGTAAATGGATGCTTCTGCGGCAATAAGGCTTGATGTTTGCTTTCGTATGGTATGTCAGCGTGCTTCAAGCGACCACCTACTCGGAGAATGCCGTCTTTTGGGTCTACAAATGGGTTCAGATGTCGCAGGGGATGCCGGAATTGTTCCGGACTGGTTAGCATTCGACGCTCGGTGTCAAATGCGTCGGCTTGTACTAGTCGTATCATGAGTGTAGTAGACCGCTGAATTTCATCGACTGTTAGAGATCCTTTGGTCAATCGTTTCCTGTTATTCTTGACGTAGTCACAGAAGCGAACCACGTATCCCGTGGACCGCTGCATGATGGTAAATCGGCTGATTCGGTTGAATAGTTCGACTCAAGGGTGTTCATTGACAGCAGGTAGGGCGACTCGTCTCAATTCCGGTAATTCATCATCGGAAATCGGGTTCAGCAATTCAGTATGATTGGTTCGAATTATTGGCGGACCATTCCACCACAAAGTAGACGTCTGAAGGCCTGTTGGTGACAGACCTCGGGAGATGACATCCGCAGGGTTCTCCTTCGATGGGATGTACCGCCATTCAAGAGTGTTCGTCAGTTGCTGTATCTCTCGCACTCGATTTCCGACGTACACTGATAATGTTTCTGGAGAACGACGCAGCCAACAGAGTTCGACTTGGGAGTCACTCCACAGGACGATGGAGTCAAAAGTTCGCTTCAGTAAATCAAGCAGTTGTGTCACTAGTCGGGCCAGTAATTGAGCAGCCAGAAGTTCTGCTCGTGGTGTTGTGATCTTCTTTTGTTTGGTCTTCTTAGTCGGTAGAATTCTAGACTTGGTACAGACCAACTGCATTCTCGATGATCCATCGTTCAGAACAAGACGTACGTAAATGCAAGCGCCGTAAGCTGCATCCGAGGCATCAGCATACTCATGGAGTTCGACTTTCCTTGCCATATCACAAAAAATCCATCTCGGAAATGAGATAGTATTCAGCGTCTCCAGCTGGCGATAGAATTTGCTCCAAACCTTCAAGTTGTTGGGTGGAACTGGCTCATCCCACTCCAATCCCAATGACCAGAGATCACGTATGATTAACTTAGCTGTTGTGTTGATCGGACCGAGAAATCCGAGCGTATCAAAAATCTTGGCGACGTCGCTGAGTATCGCACGCTTCGTTGCTTCGGTAATCTTCAAGTGGACATTTTAAGGTACGACAAAAGTGAAACAATCTTCCTTCGGTTTCCATGAGCCGCCGAGTATCTTCATGATGGTATTTATGCTTGGATCTGTATTAATGCTCACTTCGCAGTTTTTGTTCGGAACGTCAGCCAGAATCAAAACGGAATTCGCGCATTATTTGTGCACTTCGAAGCCACCTCTTGCCAACAGTGCTACTAACTGGTTCTTCAGTTCAATCGTTTCTGCAAGCGTGTTCGCTCCCGTAAGTGCGTCATCGATGTAGAAGGAATTTTTCAAAACTTCGGCTGCTAATGGGTAACGATGTCCTTCGTCTTCGGCCAATTGGTTCAGGGTCATAGTGGCCAAAAAGCGAAATGACGCCAAACCATAGGTTACTGTCTGTAGGTCGTACGTTCGCAGGGCTTGATCCCGCGTCTCTCTCCATACTATGCGTTGGTACGGGATGTCATCTTGATGTACCAATACCTGCCGGTACCATTTTGGTATGTCCAAAGTGAAAACAAACTTGTAGGAGCAGAAATTTAATAGAATTTTCACAAGATGACCCTGTACAGTCGGTCCAACCATCTGGGTCTTGTTGATAGATATGCCTGAACTAGACTCGGCAGATCCATCAAAAACTACTCTCAATCTTGTGGTCGTACTACTTGGTTTAAAAACGTAGTGATGGGGCAGGTAGTACGCAGCATGTTGGTTATCTTGATCGGTGTTGGCATTCTGCTTCATGCGACCAAGATCTTCGTATTCTCTGAGGAATTCACTGTACTGTTGCTTGATATCAGGTGATGCGGCGAGACGTCTTTCAACGGCATGGAATCGCTTTACGGCCATCACTTTTGAATCTCCCAATTTTGGACTGTTGGACACAAACTTCTTCTTCGGGTTCTTTTTCTGGTTCAGGATCACCAAAGGAATCAATCAGCCAAAATCGCTTTACTAATGCGTCCAGGTTTTCTTCTTCAACGGTGTTGCAGAATGACTACACAATTCCGGAACACCTTTTTGGGGATGGCACCGCTCAGAACCCAGCCAAACTGAGTATCTTGGAAAACGGCAGAACTTGAGAGATGTAGGCGATCGGTTTTCAACATTTGGAAAAATACTTCCGCGTCCAGAAGCATGTCAACCTTTTCCGGTACGTAGAAGTTCGGATCCGCCAATTGGATACCGTCAGGAATCGAGAGAGGAACTCAATCGTCGTCAATGGCAATAGTCCGGTAATCCTTGGTACCAGAAGGAAATCGAGGCAAGATTGGTATTCGCTGATTTGATCATGGTGTGAATCTTGAACCAAACATTCGTCTTGATGTCGTTGAGACCGCTGATCTAAAAATGCATCGGTTCCTTCTCCAGTGCGAGTAGTGCAGCAAAGCTTTCAGTCACGAAGTTTGTATGCGACCCAGAGTCCAAAAGTACGCGGCAAGGATACTCTTCTCCAGCTTTGCCAGCACTACTGCTGTTGATAACAGTATCTGCTTTCCTCCTACCTTGGGTTGCACGCAGAACGATGATCGGGTTTCGGATTCTTGATAAACCTGTGCAGCTGGCGCTGCTTCCGATGTATGCTGGTTTGGTTCGGAAAACTTCGTAGACGTAGCAGGGGTTTCGAATTGCTTCTGTTGATTGTTGTTTTCCGGGTGAAGAATTGTATGGTGCCTCTTTTTGCACTTCTTACAAGTGCTCTCGGGACTGCAGTTGGTTGTAAGCAAATGAAGCAAGCACCGGCTTTGCGCCGCGCATTATAGCGATCGGACAAAGAAGCTTTTTTAAAGGCGTCGCACTTCCACAATTCATGACTTCCTTGGCAGTGGGGACACTGTTCGGTGCGAGTAACGAAGCTGTTGATTCTCATCTTGGGATCTCCTACAACTCGATTTGGCTTCTGCATTCTTTGAACTGGTTTCACTGAAGAAAGAAGGTTGATTTTCTCCAGTACACGACATCTTAAAAACTCCATAGTTTCTGCGTAATCTGGGAGTTCATCAATTTTCTGCGATAGTTCCCAAGCCTTTCGGGTTTCACTGTCCAGTCTCGAAGCTATACGATTAAGAAGCATACTTTCCCCCAGCCCAGTTACATTTAAACCCAAGTTCCTCAAAGCATCCACATTTTTCATGCACGCATCGATCAGTTTACGAAGATCGGTGGCACTCTCGCTGTTTGTTTGAATTTGGTTACTGAACCATTTAATCCGTTGTGCCTTCAGCAAGTTCTTCGATTGCTTTCCGGCATGCGATTACCAGTTTTAATCTAGATCTGGAAACATTAAGTGATTTGATAGCTGCTTGACTATCTGAACAGAAATAAATTGTTCAAAACATAATTTTCTTTTGCCCTTTATTTTAATAGGTACCTATTACCAAATATTGGATGATTTTCGCTTTCATTGCGCTGGTAACGGCTGATTGTTTGCTGAACGCCATCAAAAATGACTGTTGATCGTTCTCCGCTACACGTTTGCTCGGTTCTTTTCAGGGCGCGAAAGCATGGAGAGAATACCGTAGTAGTTTTGTTGTGGTTCCATTTCCATTTACTACTCATATTTATTTTGATTCCGTTTCTCTGCCCTGGCTGGCTGGTACATATGCGCACATGTATTTATTTGATATTGTAACCAAACCAATACCAGCAACTCGAAGCTGTACCGTATCTATCGTATACACGTGTCCCGCTGTTCTGCGCCGTTCTATGAATGAGCGGACATTCTGACGATTCTGACTGACTGATAGTACCGTTTACTCTCGGGCTCTCGTGAGTTCAGTTTTGTTTTTACATTGATGTTTGTTGAATAGTTGAATCTGTTCCCGTTTTGTGTCTCTCTTCCATTCTTCTTCAAACAGTCTGGTTTGTTGTAGTTGTTCAAGATGAGGTACTCACGCTTTCTTTGAATCAAGAGAAGTGACGTGTTGATAGTGGTTTGTTTTCTTTCCCTACGTTCAAGAGCATTTGGCGCGCCTGCAGAGGGTGTTATTTTTTCATAGCCAGGGCTCAAGAAACTTGGAATCTTAAAGCAAAAATAACAATTAGTATAATTTCTAGCCTTTTTTTAATTGAAAGCACATCAAACATAGGTAGTTCGATTTCTCTTGAAAAAGATTCAAATGCAATTTTTAATAAATATGACTTTTCATGTCACCCTGCTACTATACAATTTGCACAAACGGATTGGTTTTTTACTACCAACACACTTGCTATAATATTTGAGGATGGAAGAGTGCCACCGTTTTTTCTTCAATGGAGCATCTCTCACGTGTTTAGTGAGTGTGTAATTCGACAACAATCTACGCTCATTCGTCGGTACCATTATTATGGTTAAGTTTCTCGTAAGTTTTGGAATATGGAGAGCCGTAAAGAACGAACTAGCTTCGTTTACAGTTGGAACAAGAGAAAGAATTTTATTTAAATTTAAAACATGGGTTACTATGATTATTTTGTTACTATTAAACGCCTGCTGCGTTCAACACTCCTCCTCAAACTATTCAGAAAGTACACCCATCTTAGCACGTAACTTCTCAAGGCGTACTCGCTGAAGCGGCTTCGTTAGGACATCTGCAACCATATCCTCCGTCGGGCAATATTGAAGTTGAATAACACCCTTCTGCTTCAAGTCGCGGACGAAGAAGTACCGTGTGTCAATATGCTTACTTCGTCGCTCGATCCGGTCACTGTCAACCACCTTGATGCAGCTCTGGTTATCCTCGAACACCTTGGCGGGAATGGACTCGTCTCGACTGATTTCGCTTATCAGCCGGCGCACCCAAAGCAATTCTTGGCACCCTTCAGCGAGTGCAACGAATTCGGCTTCAGTTGAGCTGAGGGACACACACGCTTGCTTTCTGGATCCCCAGGATATGATGCCTCCTCCGAAAAATACTGCATGGCCAGAGTTAGATTTTCGGTCCCGAGCATCACCGGCCCAGTCCGCATCTACGTACATCGCCAACTCGCCTTCTGTGGAACCCAGTTTCAGCTTGAAGTCGGATGTTGCATTCAGGTATCGCAGCACACGCTTTGCCTCATTCCAATCCAGTTGGGTTGGGCAGCTGGATTTTTGAGCTAGGATGGATGTGCTGACAGCCACGTCCGGCCTGGTATGAACAGCTACGTAAAGCAGACCTCCGATAAGGCTGAGATACTGCTGGTTGTTTGGCAGCCGTTCCTTCTCCTCCTTCTGCTGTCCAGAGGGACTAATTTTCGCTCAGGTACGGACACCACGCTGCTACGCTTCGGATTTTCACTCACAAATACGACGTCTCGAGATGTTACCAGGGTTTTCTTCCTCGGATCCCACAGTCGATATGCCTTCGTTTCGGATTCGTAACCAGTAAAGATGCACTCATGGGATTTTGCATCCCACTTCCTCCTTTTCTGCTTCGGGATATGAACCATAGCTGGGGAACCAAACACTCGGATGTGAGCTAAGTTCGGCTTCTTTTCGCTCCACATTTCCTCAGGTGTCACCTCGTGTCCTTTGGTAGGCGATCGATTTACCAGGTAGACCGCTGTTGCTGTTGCTTCTGCCCAGAATGACTTAGGCAGATCCGCTTCAAATAACATGCATTTGGCCCGTTCTACCACAGTACGGTTCACACGTTCGGCTAAACCGTTTTGTTCGGGAGTGTAATCCGCCGTTGTTTGATGGCGAACCCCCAGACTGTTCAGATGGTCTTCCAGCTTCTTGTTGCGAAACTCCTTCCCGTTGTCGGTTCGCAGAATTTTTAACTTTCGGCCAGTCTGCCGCTCTGATGAACATCGGTAATTTTCAAAAGCTTCAAAAATTTCATTCGCTGATTTTTCTTTCAGGAAATACACTGCGATGCGACGAGACTTATCATCCGTGAACGTAAGGAAATATCTTCTGCCGCCCAACGAATTAACTTCCATTGGTCCGCACACATCGGAATGGACCACTTCCAGGATTTCTTGCGCACGTGAACCTTGCTTGTTGAAAGGAAGACGAGTTTGCTTACCCATCGCACATGTTGAACACCGATCTTCAATTTCCGCTGGACCGTCGAATTGCACTCCGGAGACCATACCATGTTTCAATCGCTGAACACTTTCCAGGTTGAGATGGCCCATTCTCCTATGCCACAGTTTGATATCCACGACGGAAGACGCGCTCATTGCTGTTGGTAAAGGCAATTGCGCCAGACGAAACAAACCATTCTCCAACACGCCGGTAGCCACCAGATTTCCGTTCCCTTCGTTGACCTTCACACCAGCTGCGCTAAACGTGACAGTGTGTCCGCGCTTCACTATTTGGCTCACCGAAATCAGGTTCGTAGAAATCTCCGGAATGACTTGAACATCGTTGACCTCGATTGGCTCGTCGTCTTGACTACACTCGGGTAACAGCTTCAATTTTCCTTTCGCCACTACCTGCATGGCACCTTTGTTGGCTGCAACGACGGTACCGCTGGTTTTCTGCACGTTTTCCAATTTCGACACGGAATTGGTAAAATGATTCGAAGCACCGGAGTCGAAATACCAGCTCGAATCTTCGCCAAAATGTGCGCTTCCATTCGTCGATAAAACGGTACACCATGCTTTCGACTTCCTATCTTTAGATGGACAATCCCTTGAAAGATGGTTAGGCGATTTGCATATTCTGCATTTTGGACCTCGTTTCATGTCCGATGGTTGCCTTTCTTGGTGCTGTTTCGGTGGTGGTTTTGAAAAATGTTTCCTCCCTGCATACGCTGTTCCTGCTGATGGCTCAGGTGCTCTAACTTCCTGCAGTAGCTTCGTCTTGATGACATCGCCGTTGATTGCTGCTCCGGAGTTTTCGAGTGCCATCACCATTGGGCTGTACGATTCCGGCAATCCTGCCAACAGAAGAGTTCCGACCCACTCTTCGCTTATGTCAAAACCGATTCCACGTAGTTGATGTGCTGTGGTTACTATGGTGTTGACATACGTTTCCATGGAGTCGCTCGTTGCTAGGGACGTTGTAATTAGTTTTCGCAGCAAGCCAACTTTTCGTGTCAGCCCGGAATCCTCAAACGCTGCTTCCAATTTCGACCACGTTTCCTGCGCAGTTCTCGCTTCCCTCACATGGACATAATTCGTAGGGTCAAGAAGAAGAATTATTTTTCCACGCGCTTTTCGGTCCTTCACCGGGTTTACGACCGGCATGGTTCCATCCTCGTTCGGTGTCGGCTTCACCACGTCCCACAAGTCCTCCAGTTCGAGAAAAGTCTGGACTGCGAATTGCCACGTGGACCAATTTTCACGGCCCATAAGCAATTCTATCGATGGCAAATTCAGCGAACTGAAGGCTTTTGCTGTTGCAGCTACATCGCCTTGACCGGTAGACATAATCGAAAAACTCGCGACGGTACTTTTCAAAATTCGAATTTAAAAAAAAAAACGTTTACTTTTTAACTTTTTGGCTCTGGGCCCATAACCTTTTGGAATATGGAGAGCCGTAAAGAACGAACTAGCTTCGTTTACAGTTGGAACAAGAGAAAGAATTTTATTTAAATTTAAAACATGGGCTACTATGATTATTTTGTTACTATTAAACGCCTGCTGCGTTCAACAGTAAGTTTCTCACGATTACTTTTCTGATTGTTCATGTTTCTTGTCTTGTAGATTTTTTAATATTAACTTGTTAATAAAGTATCTACTGAAAATATTTTACCAGTCCAAAGTTATAAACAAGATTTCGAAACTAAATATTTGAACGAATAAACGTTATAATTTTTCTATACGTTTTTTAAATTAAACAAACTTGTTTTATGTTAATGAGAACGATTAAAAATGAATTCACCAAGCAGACTTAAGTGAGTTTATATATGAGGCCCTCAGAGCCAAAGGGGTATTAGTGACCAAATGGTCGATTTTAAGTATAAATGATGCCAAACGATTATTCATATTCCAAACTATATTTGGAGATTTTTTCGGATTTTTCGAATTTTATTTACATACTTTTACATTCGAGAGCGAAATACAAGTTTTCGAAAAATATATGGAAAATGGCCAAGCTCTTAACACTTCGAATGAATATGGAAGGAATAACCTTGAAAGCAGACAAGAAAAATCTTTCCAGTTCGGCTGTTAACAGGAATCATTACAATACTTACTTAATGTTCCCGCGCCGATCATCCGGTGCATAGGGCCGTAGTAAAAGACCTCCACTGTTGACGATCCGGAGCCAGCGTCTTCACTTGGTCCCAGTCAAGATTCTCGTCGACAGTTCGGATTTCGGCGGCTAGGCTTCGCCGCCACAAATGTCTGGGCCTGCCTCTCCTTCGATGTCCCTCTGGGTTCCATTCAAGCGCCTCTCTGCAAATCTCGTTCTCATCTCTTCGCAGCGAGTGCCCAATCCATCTCCAATTGCGTGCCCGAATCTCGACTTCTAGCGCCCTTAAGTTTCTCACCCGTACAAAAATACGGATTTGACGTTTAAGTTGAAGATTCGGATTTTCGTACGTGACCGCCAGATGTTTCGGAGACTCGCAAACGCAAATCGGGCTTTTCTGATCCGGGTTTCGATATCTTTTCTGGTACCACCATCAGGCGTAATCTGGCTACCAAGATACTGTAAGACTTTCTCAACCTGTTGCCCAGCTACCACGAAATTGTATCGGTTTTCTGATTTCCATCGATTTGGTCTTTCCGACATTGACCTTGAGGCCTGTTGCCTTGGGGGTGAGGTGGTCGAGTTTGCTCTGCATGTCTTGTTGTCTTTGGGCGAGCAGAACAATATCGTCAGCCAAGTAAAGGTTGTTCAGTTGCTCCATTGTCGAAGGATTCCAAGGAAATCCTCGGTTTGGTCTTACAGTCAATCGATCCAGTCAAGATCTCATCCATTACGATGAGAAAGAGTAGCGGTGATAAGATACATCCTTGTCTCACTCCAGCAGTTACCAGGATTGGATCAGACAAGACACCTCGTATTGTGCTTCGATGAGATGGAATAATTTCACTGGGACCCCTCGTCGCCTTAGAGCCGCTCAGATGTTTTCGTGGTTAAGTCGGTCAAATGCTTTTTCGAAATCATCCAACATCAACAGAAGAGAGTTCAGGAATTCGTTGATTTGTTCCAGTATTATTCGTAGCGTTGTGATGTGGTCCACAGATGATCGTCCGAATCGGAATCCAGCTTGTCGCCGTCGGAGGGTAGAGTCTTTTTTCTTCTGGATCACTTTGCAGAGTACTTTGAGGGTTGTACAGATCAACGTTATGCCTCGCCAATTACCGCACTCTGTCAGGTCTCCTTTCTTTGGGACCTTTACGAGGATACCCTGCATGATAGGCTGCATCCAGTCGGCCGGAAATGTGGCAGTATCCCAGATGACAGCGAAAAGACGGTGCAACATTTGTGGCAGGCAGGGTCGGCTTTAAGCATTTCAGCAGAGATGTAATCGATCCCAGGTGTTCTGTTGGATTTCATGTCTTCGATTTCAGCTAGCGAGGGGCTTCCGAATTGACGCCATTAATACGACTTAGTATTGCCGCTTCAAGCTGCGGATTCTGTAGGCCATTGCTATTTGTGACTCGGAAGAGTTGTTCAAAATGCTCAGTCCAACGCTTGAGCTGATCTATTCGATCTGTCAACAGCTGGCCTGCTCGGTTTTTCAACGGCATTCGTGCATTAGTCATTGCACCACTAAGGCGGCGCGAAATGTCATAAAGTAATCGGATATCTCCAATGGCCGCGGCTCTTTCTCTTCGGCTAGGGAGTTTGTCCAAGCCGACTTGTCTCGTCTACAAGCTCGTTTAACTGCCTTTTCCAGCTCCGCATATCGAAAGCGGGCGGCTGCTTTGGCTGACCCGCTACATGCCTGCTCAATTCCGACTTTCACTTTTCTACGATCATCGATCATCCTCCAGGTTTCATCTGACATCCATGAACTTCTTCTTCCACACATTTTACCGAGAGAACCATGGCTCGTCGTGATAAAGGCATTCTTGATTCTACACCACTGTTCTTCGACTGTCCCGTCTGTCGGCAATTCCAAAGCTCGGGATTTAAGCTGTTCAACGTATTCCCTTTCCACCTCTGGATTCTCCAACCGGCGGACGTCGTATCGACATCCGACTTTCTCCTCTCGCCGCTGGACACGCGCGACTCTTAGTTGTATCTCACCAAGGATGAGATGATAGTCAGATGCAGATGCAATGTCTGCGCTTCGTTTGTTGTGGACATCTAGGAAGCTCTCTCTCCATATTCGTCTTATGCAGATGTGGTCAATTTGATTTGTCTGTTCGACCATCTCGGGATACCCAAGTGACCTTATGTGCTGGTCGATAGGAGAAAAGCGATTCACCAATCACACTGTTGTTGTTGCCACAAAATTCTACAAACAGCTCTCCGTTTTCGCTCATCTGTCCTAGACCATGGCGCCCCATGATGCGCTCAAAGTCTTGATGATCGGAGCCAATCTTTGCGTTGAAGTCGTCTAAGTGGATTTGAATGTCGCCCTTCGGAATTTTTTCAACCATGATGTCCAATTGACTGTAAAACTGCTCCTTCTTCTGCAAACGGCAACGTCAGTTGGCGTATAACACTGGACAATTGTAAGGATTCTAGCCCGTATTTTTAATCTGGCTACGATTTATCTTTCATTTATAGGTTCTTATCTCATGAGGGCAGCCTGAGCCTGTGGGCTTAATAGGAAACCAACTCTTCGTTCTCGAGTAGCTTGTTCTCCTCGTATTCCAGAGTGAAGCGGTTATTGTCTTGACTGAATCTTGCGGTCTCCAGTGTTAAGACAACGGACCTCGCTGAGTCCCAATATCTCTAGCTTGAAACGGCTAGCTTCTCTACAAAGTTGAGCCAGCTTACCAGGCAAGGGTCAAAACATTCCAAGTTCCAATTCTATTCCGTGTTTTCATGCTAAAAGTCGTTGCTAAAGTTCCAATTCGGATATTTCTTGTTCCAGTTACAGTAACAATTTAATAAATCGGGAGAAGTAGGTTGTTAGCCTAAGGTCCCTATCCCGCAATGGGGCTGCCATCTTGGACTTAGCTGGCGGGAGCCGCATATCGTTGCGAGACATACGCTGTTTGAGCCGCTTCTGACCTAGAGAACAGACGCTCGGTTGTTGTTGCACGCCGCCCTGACCTGGAAAAAAGACGCGTGCGGCCACCTTTTCAGTCTGCTTGCGACCAAAGCATCCACCGGGGTTGGGATGGATACCCAATCTCCGCTTAGGTTACTTGCATCCCAGCCGGTACTACGGGGAGGTTGAGATAGGAGTTGTGAATAAGAGGTGATATGACCACTATGGGGTCTCGTGTTGCACATTATCCACCATTCGCCATCCAAATATATGAATCATTAGAAAAAATACGGAAAATTTAAGTTGACCAATTTTTGACCCGAACACCCTTTACCTTGCTGGGCAGGTTATTTTAGGATCTGATCCAGCTTGGGATCGAGTTAAAACAAAAATATTTTAGACTCATTAGAGTATCCCTCTCCACGGAAATCTTTAGTTAAAAGGCCAACCAATTTCTCTAACAAATTGAGTACATTTTTTATGTTAAATGTCGCTTAAAAAAGTTTCAAATTCAGAGATTTCTGTAGTATCGAATTGGCTGTCCAAGACCTGGTAATAGATAAAGGTAGTGACACCTACTACGGATGTGGGTTAAAGTATGGTTACAATATCTTACTTTTTGTTAAAATATCTTTCTGATTTTTGTTACACTCCACACGAAAAGTAAACAGCGGCGCGCCTCGAGAGCTCATTCGTTCTTGAATGGTTTGTTTTCTTTATTTTCTCAATTAAAAAAAACTTTACGGTTTCTCGGTTGCTTTACGTCGAACATGTGTCGGTGTGTGCCTTCCTCTCTCAGGCATCGCATGGGCACCCGTTTTGTAGTTGGTATTCGTTCCGAGCTGCTTGGTCGTCCTGTACCCTCCGCCATTAGCACTCAGTTTGGCTGGTTTGGGATAAGAACGTGATTAATTTCTCGCTCGGCCTTTCCGACTGACGACGACGGGAAAAATATTATTCCTTAGCACCTTTTGGTTGGTTGTGTACAATTTTTGTCTTTATTTTTACACCGATGGATCCAGTTGCTGCTTATCGTTAAGGTTGGTATTGATTGATTTGTCTTCTGGTGAAATTTTCAGATTTGTTCTATAGCATTTTTTATGAGGCTGAAACGGGCCTCGAATTTTGTGCGGAAGTGACCTCCAAGAGCTGTCGTCATTTCATTGTACGGGAAATGCGACATTGGCGACATGAATGGCCGCTGTAGTCACTCGATGAGCACAAGTTAGTGATCATCTACATGAAGGTGTATTTTGATGTAGGTATGAGCACTGTTTCAAATCACAACAAAAAATCCACGAACGGATGCATGAAGTTATTGGCCATTCCATCGCTTTTATTCGCTCATCGCCCAACTCAGTTGCCAACAAACAGCGGAATTATAGCGTGTATTGCCTATTCGGTCGCTGTATCGAGTGAGTCAGTTTAGTCTGAAAATTTGGTGTAGAGAAGTGGTGCGTAAAAATGGAGAGCACTTCGCCGTAACCAACAAACTGCGTTTTGCTTTTCGAGTTAGCAAAATTAAAAATTGCCGCGCGGCATATGGCAGACATTGTTGAAGTGTTGAGTTCCGAAAAATTCGCTCGGACGTTTGTCTGTTGGATGGACATTTATTTTTGTGATGCCTTTTTCTATGACGGATGGTCATGAACCATGTACTGAGGTGCTGCTGATAAGCCATCCTCAATAATCATCGATTTTTCCAACCGCGCGTACATCAGCCATTGATCAGTCGCAGGTTGAAGTGTGCTGCAGTACAAAGACAACGTGTTTTTCCTTCACCCGCAGTGTAGTGTCATTCGAAGTATGAGAAAGTGGCGGTGGCGGAGCCTCTCGCATTATCCACAAGTTCTAAATCGCAAACGATGACGCGACATCTTCGCAAACAAACCTTTAAGTGGTGGCCAAAGACGACGGAGCAGATACATCATTGGACATTGGACGTTCTTAAAATAATCATCGCGTTGTTATACTGGTGGTACCAACGGTGTCTCAGATATGTAATAATAACCTTTGAAATACCATTTTGCAAAAGTGAACAACAAAGCGCGTGGAAAACGTGTGCAATTTAGAATAGGAGTTATGTTTTCGTACAACAAGCTACCGCGAAAATCAACGTGGTGTAGTTATACAGTGATCACGTAATTTGCGCACGCCATCAGATCTTTTCCTCCATCGAGTGATTAAAGATGTTTGGAGCATAACAAAATTGCTTTTCAAAACGTTGACTGGATGATAGGTCATCCGTCGGGGAGAAATTGTCAAATAATGTAATCGTAATGAAGTTATCTACAAACGTGACAAAATCTTATCTTAGATGAAAGCATTAAATTTCTCGAATAACCATTGAAACAGCAAATTGCACACAGCATTTTGCACATTCATTTTTTTTTCTTTATTTCGATTTTATAAACATAAGTCTCAAGTTTTGTCTACGTCTAACAAATTCTATGTCTAATAAATTTACGAAAAAATAGAAAAATATTTTTGAAAAATTATATTCTAAGTTAAAGCATCTCCTGTTGCCAACATAATCCGTATAACTTATCTCTGTTTAAAATTTCATATTTCTCAACAGATAACCACCAAATTTGCCACCATCATGGATTTCAAACAACAAAACAATACACCACCACAATATCCACGAAGTAATTCTCGTCTAAAACACCATTCCTCGACGGCATCCAGCGTATCGACGGTTTCCTCTGCTGCCGGGAACAGCTATAGTGCCCCGCATAAAAAAGTCTCGCTTAGGAGGAGATGTCGCAGTGAAAGCCTACCCATGGCTCCCCTCGGGATGTGCGGCGGAGGAGAAACCTTGTGCAAAAGTGTAGGGAAATCGCGGTTTTCGGAAAATCACTACCACCACCATCATCATCATCACCATCACCATCAACATGGCGGTCAAAGGACTCATGGGCACAGTTCCCCGAAACCGAAGGAATCCGAAACACCTTCCCTGTTGGTTGAATCGTTTAGCCTGCAAGGCAATGGGCATCATCGTCAGCGAATGACCCTTCCGGTAATCACCAGCAACGAACTGCTTCCAAACATTACCATCAACAGTGCGAAGGAAAATGTTCAACAAAATGGACACTACGGTGGAAACCGTTTCGAGGGTACTCTCCAGGTAAAGGAGATTCACTTAAACGACCCCGAAGTTGGTCGGAGAAACGGATATTACCTGCCGGGAGACCGGTTATTAGAGTCAAGATTCGCTCGGAATCTGGAGAGTACTTTCTGCCCTAAAAGCACAATCTTTGATCGTGGTAACCGAAAACTGCGAGCACGTAGCGAGTCGGAACCCCACGAGATCTACCACAGCGCTCCTATGTTGGCTGACAGCGCTTTGTGTAGCGGGAGAAATTCAGGTGTCACGTGGACTCCTAGAGAACCGGCACGGGACGTGAGTATTCTGTCTTTTTTTTTAATTTGTTGAATCTCACTTAAATCAAAATAAACTCAACCTATGTTTCCAGGTATCTCTGAAGCGAACCCGTGACACAATATCGCCTATGTTGGAAGCAGATGAAACCGTAGAAATTACCGCGACACCATTGCAGACGAAAGATTCGCCTCCATCGAAAATTCTTAACGCAGCCGAGGCAGCCATTCTCGATGAAGCGGTAAGCCGAGTGCACCAGCGTATCAAACCTTCCAAATCATCCAGTAGTATAAACGGGTCGGGACGTGCCACGAAAACAGTGCGCACTCGGTCGGGAGTAGCCGTAAACAAATACAAGTCCTGCCTTAAGACAGCTTCTGCAATCGTTGCATCCGGAGGAGCACATAACGGTCATTTTGTTGGGCGCAAATCTGTTTCTCCACCACTACTCAAACCGCTTATCGGTTCAACCTCGCCTACGCCATCCGGAGTATCAACCGGTACTAGTGGAGGAGAATCGGTGCACACACAGGATCTCGATACGGAAACTATTGGGCATTCCGATATTGGAGACGAGGATGATCTGGAGGATGAGTGTGACGAAGAGGACGATGATCTAGACGATGAGTTAGCAGAAGACGATGAAGTTTTGAATGGGTCCATAACGGACTCTGAAGATAACTATCAGACACACTTGGCTGCTTATCAGGCAAGAACAAAGTCCCACTCAGCTTCTCCTTCGCCTATGTTAGGCAAAGAAGGTCCAGTGACCGCAATTGGGTGTGTCGTTGGAGGCAGTCCCAATGAAGGGCCTCTGGCGCCAAGTTTGTTTCCGAATGTGCCACCCTATATTACCTTTTCGACACACGAAGAAAAGGGTCCTCCAGTTCCCCCTGCCATGCATAAAGTGCTTAAATGGAAAATGACACTGATAACACCGATCGTGGTTCGAAAAGTTCTCATAAATAGTGGATTCAGACTGTTAAAGAGTAAGTTTCAAATAATTTTTGATAATATTTTTTTAATAAATATATTTTTTTTTAGAAACAAACGACTGGATAGGTATTTGGGGTAAACATATGAAGAGTCCGTGTTTCAAAACCTTACGTCCTTACCAGAAGTTCAATCACCTGCCTGGAAGTTTTCAGATCGGTCGCAAAGATCGCGTCTGGCGGAATTTGCAGATACTGATGAACCGTCACGGCAAGAAGGAATTTGGTTTCATGCCGCGCACCTACATCATACCTCAGGATCTGAAATTGCTGCGTCAGATGTGGCCGAGGTACAGCCAACGTAACGCTAAGTGGATTATCAAACCACCGGCTTCGGCCCGTGGAACCGGTATCAAAGTGGTCAACAGGTGGTCCCAAATACCGAAACGGAAACCGCTCATCGTACAGCGCTACGTAGATAGACCGTTGCTGATCAACGGAAGCAAGTTCGATCTGCGGTTGTACGTACTGGTGACCTCGATCAATCCGCTAAGGGTTTATATGCACACCGACGGGCTGGCGCGGTTTGCCTCGGTCAAGTACAGCGAAAAATCTGACACCCTGTGCGACCGATACATGCATTTAACCAACTACAGTATTAACAAGCTGTCAAACAACTACAGCGCCAACGAAGACGCTGACGCTTGCCAGGGTCACAAATGGACCATTAAATCGCTGCTTTCGTACTTTGCCGAACAAGGAATTAACACCGAGCGGCTGTGGGGTGCGCTTAGAAATTTAGTACTGCGAACGGTATTGGCCGGCGAGGGACCCATTCATGCGATGTCGAAATTGAACGTCGGCTGCCGTTATAATTGTTACGAATTATTCGGTATCGACGTTTTACTCGATTCGGAACTGGTTCCCTGGCTACTGGAGGTAAACATTTCACCATCGCTGCACTCCGCATCAACACTGGATGCACACGTCAAGGGTCCGCTTGTCAAGGCTTTGCTCAATACGGTTATGTACCAGGTAAGTTTTTAAAAATTTAATATCTGTTTTGAACATGTTTGAATCCCAAAGGTAATGGTTACCTAATTTTAATTTTTGCAGGTACCACCAAGGATACCACAAACAGAACAAAAAGAAATACTAGCAGAACAGGGCCTTACTGGTCCGCTGTGCTTCGATAAACGGATATATGTTACTGCCCTTTCGAAAGCGGAGAGACTGAAGCACAATCATTTTATCCAGAAAGATTTGTTACGAGATGAGGTGAGTAGAAGCAACCAACAATCACTTACATTGAATTACGTGAATCATTTAAATTTTCTTCGCAGTATTTGAATTCAATCCTGGATGAATTGACCCCGGATGATGTACGCTGTTTATTGCTCACCGAAGATGAGCTAGCCCGAAGTGCCCCCCTGGAACGCATCCTCCCAGCCCCCAATAGCCACCGGTTTGTTGCCTTTACCGAGCATCCTCGGTATTACAATAGATTACTGGATGCTTGGGAATATCACTACAGTCACAACCGAACGGAAGGAATTTCGTTACTACAGTCACTGTGTGCCCAGAAAGTTCACCTCCAAGTTCCGCCAAGTACGCTGAAGAAGGTAAGAAAAAACTCTTTTATTCACGCTGAATTTCCTGGCATCCAAACGCTTAAATCCATCCAAAACAAGGACAAGATAAATACCATAAGAGCATGACATGTCTCGTATGTTCCTATCCCTACAGCCTGAAGGTTCAAGTACCAACCGAGGGCATCCGTCCGAAGACAAGAAACCTCCAAATACAAACACATCACAACACGAAGATATTACTAAATGCCCTAACAGTACACCACACTCTAATGTAAATCAAACACCGCCAAACATTATTCGCACCAAGCATCAAAATCAAAAGCAAAACTCGGAATCTAAATTCCCAACCACGAAAGTAAAAGCTCCCATCCCGATCAAATGATCCCACCAAACCACCACACAGTTTTTACCAATATTTATCGCTAGATGAAAAACTACTCTATACTATTTTCAGCAGATTACTACTGTAAATATGTCTGGATGATTATATTTACGTAGTCTTTTTCCTAAATTATTGTTAACTGTTTCTCAAAATTATATCTTTTATAAATATGTTCTTTACCACAAACTCTCATTATTCAACAAAAAAAAAAACTCATAAATTCACGTACAAATCCGTGAAACTGTGTACAAACCTCAATCACTCGACTTTTTCCCAATAAAATTCCTCGAAACTCAAAAAAATAAAATAAATCGAATCAAAACCTTGAAGGAATTTTGGGAAACCTTTCGCGTGGCATACTGGCGCTGTCGAACGATACGCGGTCGTAAGTGGCTCATTGGTTTTTATTTCCTCTTTACTATTACTTATAAGTACATATACATTAGGTTTCGTTTTCTGATAGTTTTTTTTCGTTGACATAGAAGTTTAGAGAGAGTTTGGTCATTCGATTTATTTCCCCGGCAATAGGCTTTCTGCCTTTGCGCCGCTGCTAAAAGGTTTACAAAATTTCGAAACTCAAACTTAGTTGCGTTGGCTTTTGTATGTTATGATGTTCCATTGGGATTTAAACAAAAAATTGGTTGTTTAAAGTTGATTAAAACCATTTTTTTTTGTTTTCTTAGAGCTAGACGTTGTTACTGTGTGAAATTGGATTTTTTTAGGAAACTTGTAGACTTTTTTTCACAAACAGTTTATTAAAGGCCTTTTATAAAGTTTAAATGTGCCGAGTGTATTCGTTTCACTCGGTTAGTAGGGAAGAGGACCGTAATACTTGTAGACCATGTTAAAACATGTATCTGAACATCTGATTTATGAAAATCAAAATTCAAGATAAATAGCTGCAACGAAATATGATAACTTTATTTTAAATCATTATTTTATAGTAATAATAAAAAGTGATAGTAAAAATTTATCTTAATAATTGCTTTTGAATTCTCTTAAACAACATTTAAAATGAGTAGGTAGGTATATACATTTTCTGTTTCTTAGTCTGAAATCCGAATATTTGTTAAAGGTTTAAAGTTTTTGAAAAGTAAGTTCTTTATAAGTATTGAATTGTTTTTGACTGTCACCAGAACGTCTTTTCTGGTTTAAAAAAAAAAATTTTTTGAATTAGGGGCCAAAGTATTCCTTCGATATATGTAATCAATCTACCTTAATGTAGACTACGGTTCATTACTTGTATGTAAACATTTTTCAGTACGATAACTAATTTACTTGTTAACATTCAGAATTTTGTTCTAAACTTTACATTTATCATCATTAAAAAAATTAAATTCAAGTCAAATCTCTCGAACCGCTTTCTAACTCGTTTGAATTTTTTTTCCTGTTCAATTGATTGATCGTTCTGATTAAAGGCCATCGAGGATATAATAGAATCGATGATTCAAGGAGAAAACAACATATTTAGAGAACCGTTAACTAGCGATCTATATCCTGTTTGAATAAATCTAGTTAGTATTTCCTAGTAAGTTGTTCACCACATATTTTCCAAGCCAAGATACTCAATCTACCCAACCAAAACAACCCGAAGTAAAAAAAATCATTAGCTGTGGACCCAGGTAAATTGAAAGTAGTAACAACAGTTTGTTGCGTTTCGAGTTGTGGTAAAATTAGCATTAGTTAAAATATTTCACGATAAATAATATTTTTAGATATTGTTTTCCTTGTTGTTTCCTTATCCAAATCCTTCCTGTGTCCTATTGAAAATTGATCACAAAAATATAGGCAATCGTAGCATCATCGCTCATTGTCATCTTTCATTACCATATTCATTAGAGTTAACATACATTGAATTGGAAGTTGTCGTCCAATGCTAGACAGGCGGCTCTAATAAAATGCAGTTCCATTTTCGATGTTGTAATTACCAGTGGTGATTGTATTTATCCCCGGACGATATTTAAAGCCATGTCATTTGATTAACGATTTATTATTATTGTACCGAATCTAACGCTATCATTTCTCATGCCAGGACTCCAGCAATAACAAGCAACTCGAGCAGAGTAGCGCAAACAGCGAAAATGGATCGCAGGACAGCGGTATACAGTCGGACCCAATCAACGGTTCCGATCTACACTCGCAGGAATCCATCGGATCGAATTTTCAATCGCAGGAATCCTTAAACAAACTTGATTCGGAAACCGCCATCGTCGACGCCGATAGAGATATGATAGAAGAAGAGCTAGCTGCCACGACGCTGCAACTCAACCATGGCGACAGCCAGACGAGCTCTAACGCGTCGATTAAAGAAACCTCAGTCAGTAATAACGATAAAAAAGACGAGGAGGAAGACATTCGACTGGGTGATAAAATAAAACAAATCTTGGACGACGCGCTACTGCTAAAGCAGCAGCAATGTGGCGAAAATACCGAAAACGCCATTATAATACACCAGTAAAATATGTAGTGTCCGCATCGGCGAGCAATTGCCCTGGCGGTTTCTATTGGTCTTTAGTAACAATTCAGCACTTCAACCTTTTGCGCAATAGAAGGATACAACCCCTCAACACCTCTCCTACTTTAGTCGTGGTCACCGTTTCCGTGGTTAATTTTCTATTTATGGTTAAAGAGCTAAAAACATTGATAGTGTATAGCGGGTTTGTGTTTTATAAGACTGATCCGATGTGTTCTCTGACATGATGTGGAAAACTGTAACAAAACTAGCTCGAGCAGTCGCATAACACTGTGCCCCGTTAATAGATGCTATTAAAAACTACAATTCAAAAACCCGAGACCGGTAATATGGCACCAATAGAAATATCCCAGTTTTATCCTTATTTCAAAATTTCAGCAGTTAGACAAGGCAATATAAATATGAAGTTAGTTGAAATTTTGTGTGAAAAACACATTTGAAAATATTCACGGAAACGTGATAGTAACGAGGAATCATGGAAAACTCGAATGTTCCAATAGCTTCGTTTTAATTCTCTATCAATCGGAACAACGTAGAGGGGAAGCCAATAGACGAAAAACCGATAGAGTTTTTCGAGTTTTTTTTTTTCAATTATCAATCTATGTGAAAAAAGTGTTAAAAAGAGTTATGAAACGACGGAGTAGATACACGCGAGAACAAACAAACAAAAATCTAGATTGTAGCAGTAGTTTTAAGAGAAGTGTCGAATTGAAGAAAAAAAAATGAAAAAGGCAACAAAGCTTATAGGCATGTAACTGAATTAAAAAGTCGTTTAGAAGATTTGATTCTCTGGTGTTGAGATTATTTCGATCCGAAAGTGCCATCATCCTTTCCGAAGAAAAAGGCTTACGCAGACCTATGGTACGTTAACGGATCACAAAAGACCTGCCCTGAAAAAAGCACCGAAGGTATGTATACTAAAACTCATTGTTAAATAATTCTCAAATTACAATTTATAAGCATCGCCTTAAACATGTAATCGATGTAAAGGGTGTCTACGATGAAATTGCCACACTATAACGCAGCGAAAAAGTTTTTTAGGACCAAAGAATTTTCCTTTGTTTAGTGACCAAACAACGGAAAATTACTTTCATTCTGGGACAATTAAAAAATCCTTTGTTTCTAGTCTGTTTTCCTTCATTTCAAAGAATTTTAAGTAAAATGCCTTAATAAACAAACCTATGATTAATAATAATAATCAAAGAATTTTTCACCTTACATTACTTAGGTACATTGTGTCAAATAAAAAAAGAGTTTGTTTTATACAATATTTTTCTGAATCAAAATCTTTTTTTTTTGGTTCAAACACCAAGATTTCTCTGAGTGATGAAATTGCTCTAACTTTTTAACCGTTGGGTAGAATTTAATGAACATTTGGCTGGATTTAGTTCATAGTGCATTGTTTACATCCTGCAAGTTTTAAAGTTCTGTGAACAAAACTCGCGGAAATGGAGTCGAAAAAACAGCTCGTGCGTGATAAAATCTTGCGCATTTATCACGAGAACAAGAATCACTTGCATCGTTCCATCGCTAAAACGTTGGGAATCGCAAATTCCACGGTGTCGCGAGTGATTAAGCGGTTCGAGAAACGATTGACCACCGATCGGAAGCCAAGAAGTGAAGGAAAAAGTATTTCGTACAACACCAAAAATCACAACCGCGTAGTTGGGGCCTTCAACCAAATCCCGAACGCCTCCGTTCGGGATGTGGCTAAGAAGCTGCACCTAAGCCGAAGTTTTGTCCAGAAGGCCAACACTAAGGCTGGGATTCGAACGTTCGAGGTACAAAAGGCCCCTAATCGCGACGAGAAGCAGGACTAGTCCGCCAAAACCCGTGCCAGGAAGTTGTACTTTAACACGCTGACGTAAGTTGAATGCTGCATCATGGACGACGAAACATATGTGAAGGCCGACTTCAAACAGATCCCCGGCAACCTGTTTTTCACGGCCAAGGATAATTTCAGCGTTCTTAAGCATGTCCGCACTCATGTCCATTCCTGGTTTCGCAAGCCATCTGCACGTGCGAGAAGCGGAGTGCATCTTTCGTTACCCAGGACACGATGAACGGACAGGTGTACATGAAAGAGTGCCTCTAGAAGCGGCTGCTTCCTCTCCTGAAGGCCTACAACGTCCCAACAATCTTCTGGCCGGATTTGGCCTCATGCCATTACTCCAAGGACGTGCTGAAGTGGTATGCGGACAATAAGGTCAATTTCGTGCCGAAAATGTTCAACCTTCCCAAAACTCCGGAGCTCCGCCCAACAAAAAGTACTGGACGATTATGAAGCAGCACCTTCTTAAACGACCCAAGGTAGTGAAGACAGCCGAGGAACTGAAGAAAGTATGGGTTTACATGCAAAAAACGGTTGATTCCCAGGTTGTGCAGAATCTTATGGCCGGGGTTCAGGCCAAGGTGCGGGCATTTGCGTATGTACTTGGTAGATCGGTTGAATGTTACAAACGGAATGACAATTTCTTAAAGCATCATAAGACTATCTTAATAACTATGGCTTGCTACGAATTCGTCATTCAACACTCCTACCTAAGACGTAAGACAACTTGCTTCCTGGACCGATAACGCCATATACTCGGCTTCGCACGTTGATAATGCCACTGTCGTCTGCTTCCTACACGATCAAGATATCGCTCCTCCGATCAAGCCAACGATGTTGCTATCAGCTTTGCGCATGTACTTCAATCCATGCTTCGATGTACCTTGGAGATAACGCATGACGTGCTTCACTGCCATCCAGTGTTTGGGTCCGGGATTCTTGTTAAACCGGCTCAGACAGTGGACGGCAAACAAAATATTTTGTCGAGTGCTCTGTGCCAGGTACATGAGGCACCCAACTGCTTCTTGGTACGGAACATCCTTCATGGCTGCCAATTCCTGTTCGGTTTTGGGGCTCATTTCGTTTGACAACCTCTCGCTTGTATTTTCACGGGTTCCACACCCGGCTTGATTGTTTAAGCCCGTACAGACCTTTATTCAGCTTACACAGCTTCGTTCCTTCGGTAAATCCCATCGGCTGCTCCATGTAGATTTCCTCGGAGGAACGCGGTCACGGCGTTCATTTGGTCGAGTTCCAGATTGTACCTCACGGCTAGGGCGAAGAGATATCGCAGTGAACTATACCTAACGACAGGAGCGTAGGTCTCTTCGTAGTCGGCCTATAACCTGTTGTAGAGAGCTATTCAGTAGAACGACTAGATCGGTTGAATGTTACAAACGGAATGACAATTTATTAAAACATCATAAGACTACCTAAATAACTATGGCTTGTTACGACTTCTTCATTTCAACAAAAACTCGAATTTTGCGAATCAATTTTGTGTGTGGCAATTTCATCGTGGACGACACCCTTTATCAGCAGAAATAGTTCTGACTAAATTTTAAGGTAGGCTGTCAACAATCTCGGCTGGTCAATAGGTTTCCTCCTAAAGAAATTTAAATTGTTTTGGAAACGTCCCTTATTCTGCGCCGCGCGTGGGATGACGATAGACGAGTCACTCGATTCCAGGAGTCGCTTTAGCTGAAGAACGTCACTTAGAATGAACTTTGGGAGTGATCCTCTGGCACTTCACTTACACCGACTAACGGAATAAGGTGACTAGAGTCCCGTAATGGTAAGGTGACTCGACTATCGCCACCTCACGTGTGGCGCAGAATAAGGGCCAATACATAGCCACAGGAAAGGCATTTTCGAGAAATTACTCATACCACTCGGTTTATGTATAAAATGATTTTATTCGGGTCAATGGTTTATATAAAAAGATCGTTAACAACTTTTTCATCACCAATCTTCTTTTAATTTGTGTGTCTTTATAAACGTTCCGAAGGTTTAATCTTAAAATATAGTCATATGTATTTTGTAAAAACTCATTACATGAAAAATACGAAACGTATCGAACAAATATCTCTAGGTGTATAGCGTCTCAGGTAATTTGGGAAGAAGATAGACTGATACACGACAGGAATAAAAAAGAAAAGAAAGAATAATCAAGACGTCAGCCTCCTGGGAAATAGAAGTGAAAAAAAAACGATGGCAACTTCAGGAAGTGGAGCGCTATGTATTATTTCCGAGTGCCTCTTCGGGGAGTCAATGAACGTTTTCTTTATTTTCCCGCTTGATTCGTCGCACACCAACCGGAACGACTGTGGTCATTTCAGGATGTTGCGAGCTCGGTTCTGCAACAGTGGTAGTAGCATGCTGTACATATTGTGATATGATGGTTTGGTTCGAAGCGACGGCAGGTGACGATGATCCTTTGATGCTTTTCATGCGATTCATTTTGTTCTCATCCGCACATTTTGTGGTTATTGCTGTACGAACCATCGGTTCCGAGACCTTGCAAATTTTAGTCACGATAGCAATGATATCTGTGATGATTTTTTGATCCAGACGATCTTTCACCGGTTTGGCCCGATCGCCCATGAATGCTGGGGAAGGCCTTCCGGTAAGCGTGTGAGAAGCGAGAATTTCCCTAGTGAAGAGTGTCATGAGCAGCTTACGGGTGGCTACCTTGTAGTTGGTCCAATTGATGGCGTTGAGGATTTTCTTTTTGACCATGGTGTTGTTTGGACCGATCGGGGTTAACGTGGAATCGTCATTTGGGTCGTCGTCTTCATCATTCCAGTCTTTGAGCACTTCGTTGATATCTGCATTATTATCATTGGCGGCCGGTTGTGAATGGACGCTTGTGTTGCTGAGGCTGAGCGCCGATGCCGACAAGCGATTGGAAAAGTTCAGATTCTTTGGTGTTGAAGCGGCCGAAGAGTTTTCGTCAACGATAGAAAATTTGCTCTGGTTAAGTGAAGCGTTGCTGTCCTCATGCATACAAATTGGCTCTATCATCAAGTTGGCCACCTTATTCGAATAGGACCCGGCAACGCTGCTCGGAGGACGGTCCCTACTTTCCTCTCCACCAGTTCCCAACACCACGTAGCTTGCAACGTTTGGCACAGGTGATTTTACCTCGGAGATTTCATACTTCTGCATTGCATCCACTTTTGATGCGATGTGCTTCAAAGTATCAGAGAAGGAATTCAATTGTTCCGCGATGTCAAACATCATTTTTTGGTTGTATTCATTTTCCATTCGCATGCTTTTCTGTTCGGACAAAATCGTTTCCTGAAGGGCTAGTATCCTCAAAATTTCCGATCGGTTTCCATCGGTCGATGTTTGCGGTGATTGTTGTGGCAGGCAGCGAGGATCAGTCTGCGTCTGCTGATCGAACGTCATCGGAGGTGACCGAAATTGCTGCTGTTGCTGCAGGTGGCTCTGATGCTGTGTGGACAATGCCACAGAAGCCACCGAGGGTGAAGGTGACAGTATGCGTTCCGTTTTGCAGTTTGCGACCCAGTTTGCTGTAGAAATCTGTGACTGGACTGGCATTGGTTCAAACTCCGGGCTGGCAGGTTCTGGCTGTTCGTCCGACTTTCTGTCTGGTACCTCAACACGACGCCGTTTTTGCTGTAAATAAGATCAACAATCAATAAATCATTACAACAAATTTTGAAATCTATTGATGAAGGTGCATTAGGGTTGTATTAAAAAAAATCTTTCTTTGCAGTACGCTAAGTCCATAATAACGTTTCGACCTTAATTCTTCAAATGAATCTTCTATTACCTGCTATGTGTTAAATCTTGACCACTCTTGATTCTTGGGAAGGTAGACTTCACTGGCTATATTAAAAATTTTAAGAACTAAGATACAAAATATAGCTCATTTAGCGAGGACTAACGACTATTACCAATCATATGCTTTTCCTGTGGTCGGCTTTTTGACGATTTGGGTTTGATTGAACCCCAAAGAATTTAATCTGAAAACATGTTCCATAATAGTTTATTCTACTTACTTCAACGCTCTGCACCACGGCCGTAGCCCGTTGGTTGCGAAAGTGGTTGTTGGCCGACATTTGTCTCAACTGTCGCACCTCCGCGTCGATAAACTGCTTATCATCTGTAGAGGAGGAACAAAAGATTGCGATTAGACAACATCCTATAAGAAAAAAAAAATTATCACAGAATAACTAACCGGAAATGATGACTACCGTAGCCTGCTGCAGTTTCTTGCCCCTTCGTACATAGATCACCTTGCCGGTGTGAATTGTTTCACGGGTATTGGTTCCGTTGCTATCCAGTATCAAGTCGGAAGAATCTATCACCGAGTAGGAGATCGGTTCCCCCGGAATTGCCTCCCATTCTATAAGTAGCCACATCTTTTTGACCAACGATGGGGTGGTCATCGGTACTGACTCATTGGACATTTCGATGCTATGGTTGATTGTACTTTCAGCTTGAGAAGGTCCTGAACTGAGGAAGTGGTTCAAAATGGTTGGCTTAACAGTGTGGTTGGATTGAACAGGTTGCTGTTGCTGGGGGGCTGTGTGATGATAATGGTGCTGTTGATGATGGGGAAACTGCTGTTGTGGAATTGTTACATATTGACCGTCCGGTTTGGAAGCTGTCGACCCAACGGTTATCACTCCAGAAACCGCATTGGTAGATCCGGCGTTGATGTTGGTGTAAGGCGATTGATTTATGCCAGCGAATTGAGGTGTTGTTTTCCGACCATCTTGCGTCGTTGCCATACTGGTTCGGAAACCAGCTGATTACTACGATCAATTGGAATTTACTTCCAGAACCAAATTCCAACGAAGCACTAGGATAATCCCACTGCGCACTGCTCTATACGGAAAACTATATTGAAACAACAACCAATAATTAGTAGAAGCAGCTGCCGTGCCACTTTCAACAATTCTTACCTAAGCAGGTAATATGAAACGTCCGGTTGGTGAAATATAGATGGGCCAAGAAAACTTTCCCAGAAAAAGGACGTTAAACTGCTGGCTGATCGCGAGAGGACTGGCCAAATCCGTAAACTGGAATGAATCGAATTGAATGAGAAACAGAAGGTAGGATAAAAACCGCCAAATGCCAAACATTGAACGACGTTTCCTGTATGATTGTGTGGGTAATCTGAGGTACGTCCTTACCAATACTTACCTATTTCTTTCCGGTGCCGGAGAAGATGGGACCGATCATGAATGATGAATGGCTACAAAAAGTTTTTATGAATGAATAATAAAATCAGCACAAACTTTTATTATACTTTTTCCAAATGGAAACATAATCAAAGTTATATGACAATTCAACTTCCTACATATTTTGAAAACTTTCAATACCTCATCTAAAATTTCATCATTATAGATTGAAATCCTGTTTGGCAAACATTACGGGATAACGTGTGAATCTCAGCCTCTCACCTCGTTTGTAGACGAACCTGCTCTCTGTCACACAAAAGGCGGGCACAGTGAGTGTATAGATGCGTACGGCTGATTCTCCGAAATGGACGATAGTGGTGTTGTGATTCGTCGTGGGATTCGTGTTTACCCAGAAAATGTGCTCTGAAAGAGGTCCAACAAAGGAAAATGGCTTCCAATAAGAATATCGAAGGAATTCCTTATGTTACAGTGGTGACCAATTAGTTAGCACACTTTACAAAAGCTTAATTTGAAAAAATCGCTGAAAATTATATCAAGGCATTCATGTTTTTAATTACTGTATGTTTGCTGCATATATGGTTTTTGAGGTTATGTTTACATTTTATACTCGTTCAAAACCTTTAAACATGAAAAGCAATAAAGCTCGCATTATTGCTCATTACGTCGCATGAAACAAAATTTAAACAAACAGTTTTGTTACAAAAAATACAAAAACTGACATAAACTAGTCGCAGCTTCTTTTCATTTTGATTATTTGTAGCTTGGACAACATATTCTCTATACGAAATAAAAATTTTAAAGTTGTTTCGATTACTTTTGCAGCAGTTTTCTGTTAATTCTTAAGATTTTTCATACGACGTAATGAAAGCTCACGCGAGAAAGAGCATAATATGCGATATTATCGCTATTGCGTTGTGTTTGTCATTGTTTTCACTCGATCTCAAAATTAGAAAACTTATAATTTTACAAAATTATTTTCACCGAGTTTACTTCTATAGGACTGAAAATTCTTTCGAAACTTGAGGCCATTTTGAAATCATGCGAAAAAATAGCTTCAAGACTTTCCCACAAACATCTCGTCTTATGAAGAATCTTATTGGATAAACTGTTCGAAAGAAACTTTTAAAAATTCGAGACTGCAATATTCTTATTCTCAAGGGAATATGTATCTGAAATCGTAATGGCAATAAATTACAACCTTATTGGAAATCAAAGTTCAACTTTGAAAATCACATTTTATATAAGAACTTCAATGTTGAACAATGTGCTCTAAGAAGATTCGAATCGGAAAATTTTCTCATAAGATTAATTTGATTATATTCTGTTATTTTGTATGATCTTTTTTGGAAAATGAATTGGGCTATTGAAAGCTTGAACATTTCAAATTATAAATAAACTGCTTAGCTTTAGATTAAAATTAGTTTCAATCTCGTCATAAAGGCTTAAAAGATCTCGTAATTATTAGCATGATTTATTTGACCAATTAGAAAACGACGGTTAGCGGAAATTCTGACACCAATACGACTGAACCTTATGCGCCAGTCATACTTTTGTCACATTTTCAGAATGAAAGTATAGTCTTGTTGTATTGGTTGAATGAATTCAACAGGAATCCTTAAAATATCCAAAATATCCCGCACAAATGTGAATAACCGATTTCTCATCTGGCCGTTTCTCTTATACCTTCTGCGGGATTGATTGTAGTCTCACTTTACTCGCTTCGCATTATCTTTTTTACCTGTTGATGAATGCGGGAAGAATTTTGTCATTTTTTAGATGATGAGAAGTCCCTCAAATCGGTGATCCATTTTATTGCACCTTGTTTGTACACTTGAAGGGTATGTATAACACATGCTTTTTCTGTAAGGTTCCAAGCTTGAGGTTAATACAGAGCATAAAATAAAATGTTGATCATTTCTTCAGTGTTTCGACCGCAATTTTGTGTTGGAGTATAGAATCTCTCGAGAATCTAATTCGTTCTTATAATTTAAATTGACTATCCTTCTGGCTCTTTGACAAATGTGTATGTACATATAGTTTATAGTTAGAAAAAATCCCTACTTATTCAAAACATAAATTCTTTCTAAAAGACAACTCTTAGGATATTTTTCGTATAGATAGGTAGTTTAAGATTTCAACAGAAACTTTTTCGAGAATCTAATTCGTTCCAATAATTAAAATTTCTTTCTAAATAACCACTCATAGGATACTTTTTGTATAGGTGACTTAAGATTTATTTCAACAGAAACAGGGTTAACATGTCATACATTCCAAATACTTTTATACTTATCCTGGGAATATCACAAAATGTGATTGATATCGTTATATTATAATATAAGAAAGATTACTTGAAAAGACTTATGGCTAGTACATACATAACATGTTATTTACATCAACAGCAATACATCAAGGGATTAGGTAATACGGTGCTAAGAAATCCCTCTACGCCTAATATCATTTGGAGTACTTGGTCACGAGTTCTTTCAGCAACACCTGTTGGGAGTCTCCCAGTTCAGCGGAATGGCACAACTGATCCCTAACGCTGATCAGTGATTCGATATCCTTGGCCTGGCAGGATACGACCAAAGATTGCAAAAGAAAGAAAAGTTCTTCCGAAAGATTCCCGCTATCCTGTGGTTGCGATTGACCTGACACGCCATCGATGGCTGAATATCGTTCGATAAACTTGTGATCGTATCGCACCGAGGGCGGAAGTTGCAACAGGCACAGCAACAGAAGACGGGAAATCTCTACCCGGCGCAGGACCTGTTCATACAGGTCCTCGCACCGACGTTCTGTGACATCGTCGTAGATTTCTGTGAGTTTTTCAAACGCGGCCACGTAATCCTTGGAGCGGATACTTTCTTCGGCCGATTGCTCCAAGTCCCAAATGCGATGACAGGGCGAGACAAAATTACTGGTAATTTCCACATTCGGGTTGACTTCTCTCAGCTCTCGGATGATGGCTGCCTTAATGACCGAATCTTCCTGTAACCGGGAAAGAGCCTAAAACAGATAAGTCCATTTATTTAAAATTCGTTGCATTTTATATGAATCTCACCTGAGTGTAGCAACGAAAAGCCCCCTCCAGATTATCTCCGGATATGTTGTTTCCACCGATGCGGGTTTGTTTTTCGTGGGCCACTCGGAACGTTCTGGCTGCCCTCAGCAGCGCGTCAACTTCGGTGGCCTCGTTACCGATCAGTTTCTCGCACTTGGCCTGGCCCATGTAGCAGAGGGCCGCATATTCGGGTAGAAATGAGCTATTGAAGCTGCTGGCCAGGGACCCAAACTCATCGGCCACTTCCGTAACGTTCGGTGCGAATTGTCTGGTTCGATTTTTGAATTTCAATGATTATGGTATTTAATATTAGAGGCGGCACTTACTTGAAGAGAACTCGTTGAATTTTCTTCAGTTTGTTGCATGTTGTTTTATACTGTTGAATCAAATCCTTGTGGAATTGACTAGTCATCTCTTAAAACGGTTCCAAATCCGGATTTTCACTTTCCGTAACTTGTATGTAGACGGTACCGATTTCTAATTAGAAACTAATAATTGCGTCTCTTTACGCCTTTTTCGTAAACAATTGAGCTTGAGAACTCGCATGACACTTTTGAGAACTGTCAACATTTCTGTTCAACATTTAAATTCTTATAAGAAGTTTTATGTTTCGCAGAAGTGATGTGCATAGTGAACGTGCGGCTTTAACATAAATATTGCTTTGAAACAAGTAAATTCAATTGTAACTGTACAAGAGTTCTGTGTTTTCGCAGGGTTTTAAGTGATACTTATTGCTTTTCCTTTTATTCCAGCTCCAGGTTTTTTGAATCACAAAATTAAATCAAGCATTGATTTTTACGCAATCTCAAACAACACAGGCAAACACAGTGGGTCATCAGGATTAAACCTCTGGCCAAAAATGCGACACGCAAATTTCATCGCGAGAACCGTTCTGGTTCAGAACAACAACATCGAGGAAGCCTGCCGGGTCCTGAATCGAATCCTGGGCAAGGAGGAAATCTTCGATCAGTTCCGACGCACACGGTTCTACGAGAAGCCGTACCAAACGCGGCGGCGTGTGAATTTTGAACGCTGCAAAGCCATCTATAATGAGGATATGAACCGGAAGATTCAGTTTGTACTGCGCAAGAATCGGGTTGATCCGTTTCCCGGGTGTCAGTAAAGTTATTTGTTAATTATAATATGTAGAAGTTCATAACTGTTAATTGTTGAGTATTATTCACATATCACTTCTAGTTTTAGTAATTTTGAAATCAAATTCAGTAGCATTCTCTCTTCATATAGGTACTCTGTAGACTAGCGATTCGTTTAAGAGAAATTCAGCGAAGCTTGTTTTCTAAAAGCCCTGATTTATTTAAGTCAAAATTATCGATTTCCCCATTTTCAATCGCAAAATCATTACAAAGAATGAAAATCCCGAAAAAAATATGTGTGCTCTTAAAAATCGAAACATAAGGCGCATTAACTTAATGATTCGATTTTTAAGACCCCCAAAAATTACGGCGTGCTCGTAAATTGATTTTTTCTATCAAAGTGATTTTTTCTATCGACGCTGGCGTTCGCAAATTAAACAAACAGTAGGTATACAAAAGCATTAGAAAGTGATTTGACATCTATCAAAAAATCGATGCTTCACCCAAAAAATCAATTTACGAACGCGACCAGTGATCAAGGACAATTGGGTAGATCGATGATTTTTGATTGATTGATTTATTTATAGAGGCTTTAAATAATTAGTTCATTCGCCTCTTTTGAAAGTATAATAACAAAATATAAAATTGATACAAAATGGTACATTAAATAAGCTTAAATAATTCTGTTGCTCGCAAAAACTCTAACAAATTGTTCTCGATCTCCTCTTCGTTTCCCAGGATATTACGCACTTATTCGCTGATTATTCGCTGTACGTTGAGACTCATAAACTGGACATTCCGCTAGTATACGTTCGATAGTTAGATAGGAACCGCAAGTTTCACACTCCGATCGTTGGTTTGGTTCTGTATAATGACTGTGGGTTAGTCTTGTATGACCCACACGCATTCTTGAAAGTACACGCTGCTCATTTCTTAGATCGATGATTTTTATTGATGGTTCATGATCTTAAAAACGGATAATACGTCAGGATTTGTTGATACCTTAAGCCTAGTCCACACAAAGAGACGGTTCGCCTCGAGACGGCCTGAGCGTCTCCCATTATATTCGGGAGACACTGAGACCGTCTCAGGTTTTCAACAACAACAACATTTTAAAGTTCGATCTAATTTAGAATTTTCTTTTCTTTTTCTGTTTTATACCTATTTGATTTATTTTAAGAACACCCATGTGAAAAATAAATGCACAGCCCACTATAAAAAATTAGTACAAAGTACGTATCACACATTTAAATAAGGTTTATAATGTTTCGAGAGAGTTGTGCGTGACTCTCGAAAATTCCATCAAAAATCACCGGGTTTTCAAAAAACGACAGGGCCATAATTTTTTTTTATATTTTCAAATTTCGGAATTTTATGCATTTTTAAGCCATTAATATTTATAGGGTCAAAATCGAAACTGTAAGCGCATTGAGGCACCCTCAATTTAAATCTGTTTCAACTTAAAATTTGAAGTGAAAAGTTTATCAAACGATACGAATGTTGTTTGCAGCAAGTGCATACCGCCCTTACAAACATATTTACAACATATTCTTATTTCCCTCGTTTTCCAATACGAAAGGGGAGCGATAAGTTTTGAGAATTTGGTCGACCAACTCCCAGGCCGCCATTTTGCCGCTACCCATCCGGGGAGGATTCAGCAAACCCCGCACCCGCACCCGCAGAATGTCAACACTCATGCAAGCAGAGGGCCTTCTCTTTCCGGCAGCCGGCGATTCAGAGGGCGCGTGAACGAAAGCCACCGAAGGCGAACCTGTCAAAAGATGGGAACTGGAACTTGCTGACTGAAGCTTCGTTCAATCGTTAGTAAAAATCGGTTTCAACTGGTTTCTGTTAACTGATAGACGTTCAACGAGCCAATGTTTTGGTCGAAACTAGTCAGGTCGATGTTCAATGGAGCAAGTTGAAACTAGTCGAAACCAATCCAGCTCGGCAGCAGGATTAGTTTCGACTTGGTAGAAATCGGTCGAAGTCAATTGGAAAGAGACAGGTGATCAACTGTCAATCCATTTCTACTTGATTCGACCCGTTTCGACTAGAGTTGATTGAACAGACATTGACTTCATCGCATGCAGACATCGGCCCCGCAGCAGCAGAGCAAGAAGAACAGTCATTGTCGACGTCTCTCGTGCATATCGAATTGCTAAAGTGAAGTGAAAAAAGAACGATCGCACCTTTTGCTCGCAAGTTTCGGTCGTGTCGGGAAAAGAAGGAAAAAGTGGTGTTTCACAAATTTTAAAGCCAACGCGACTAGATAACTGGGAGGCGTTCTCGGTTGGAGTTCCGAGTGTTATCCGGTGGATGGACGAAAGATTGTGGGGAAGTTCTCCTTGACGGAACTGGGACGGCTCCGTGGCTGACTAGAGGCTGCGGCACTGGTATTTTTTTTTCTTTTATCGACGTCAAGCCGCCCCCGGAAAGTGTCCGCTAGAGGTGGATTACTTCTTATTGCTATAGTTTGTGTGTGTGCGCGGGAAAGAGAGGCAAGATTGGTGGTCAACTTGTCGAGTGCGAATTGTGGCTTTCCTGCGGGTTCTTGTTATTCCTGTGTTTGTCCGATTTTTCCCGGGATAGGGAAACGAAAAGTGCTGTTGCCCTATATTGTGGTTAACGTCAAAAGAGTCCGTGTGCGGACCGGATGCTGTTCCAACTTGGCTGCACCTCGGGAGCCGTAATCTGGGATACTGAATGAAAAGTTGAAATTGGCCGTCTTTACGTCGGATTGAACGTTCCCTTTCCCTTGGACAGACAGAAAGGCTACCTACTGCCTGACACCGGTACAAGATGATTTTGCTCGAAATCAATAACCGGATCGTTGAGGAAACGCTCACCGTAAAGTACAAGAATGCCATTGCAGGGTGAGTAATACTTCCGGAATTCCATTTAGTCATCCATGTCCCACTAATGTCGAATGTGGTCAAGTCTGATTCTGACTTTAACTTCACTGATCAGCAACTGCTGCATTTTTTTTTAATTTTATAATTTATCGGGTTTTACTTAAATGCTTGGATTAAACATTATTACGTATATATAAAAAATATCATTGAATTTAAACCGAATATTAAAATGCATGTAAGCTTCTTTAGCTTATCTAAAAACTAAACTTTAGTTTCCACGGCATACGTTTTTTAAATTAACTTCTTTCGATTACATGGGCTTTGCCGGCGTCGTTATTGGTTAACTTTTCCATTTGTAGTACAACTTCATTATTGGGCTCTTCGAAAATATCAATCATAGCCTCCTAAACTATTCGATAATAAACTAGACCTTCCTGATTACTACAGTATCAAAGTATGAGGACCTCAAACTGCACTGAGAGATTGTGATGTTCCTTTCCAGCATTTCGAATTTTATTCATTGTGCAATGTTGATTATCTCGAACCAATGACGCCAAATCTGTTCACCATCTGCCATAAACGGCTATAAACAAGCTTAAGCTCATAAGTATGTACCAAGTTTCAAATTTTCAACAAAAAAATCAAAAACAAATATAACCAACAGGAATGCTGTATAACAAGTTATTTAAATATTAGTATATTTCCTTATATCTTAAAATTTAGTAGCAATCCACCTATGGAACATATCGAAAATTATTTCTTCATATCCTTGCGGTGCTGCCATCTTCTGCAATAAGGGATCGTAACAGGTCACCGATGCAATGGTGTTGTTAGTAAACTAATAGCATATTTTATTTTGCTCAAGAATTTTGTACAAAAGCAAAATGAGGCATCACTAAGGTTTCAACTAAATTATTTAACTGACACTAAATTTAGGTACTATTAAAAAAACCTGGAAACAAAATTTTTGTGTAGAATTTAACTTGATAGCAAAATTTGGCATTATTGAGGTATCACTTATTTCATTGCAATTCAACCTGAGATATTTATTAGAAACCCCTTCAGCAATACGAGATAAAAACTGGCTTCAAAGATGAAAACTCAACCGAACGCAAAGCTTCAGTACGCCGCCACGGAACCCATAAAGAAAAATGCCTTTAATGATGTGATCCTTAATTTAGCCCCGTCCCTTCCCAATTTTAGATGTTTTGACGAGTCGCCCTCTTTCAGGGCTAGAAGTTGGTCACTTTTTAGTAACTTTGTCACTTTTTTCAGCTGGTCACTCATCAGTTACTTTTTTTTTAAATTTGCGGGGGATGTGACAATTAAACGTGCATTTAAAAAAAAAAGAGAAAACCAAATCAAACACATGCAACTTTTTAGAAATTGAATCTTTCATTTTTAGTTTTGTACAATTCAATTTCATTAACCAATTTATAACTTTTTAGTTGATGTTGGACATCAATGTGTTGTTCTACCATCCAATTATGAAAAAACTAAAACCTAAACGGTTTGCTGCAAATTAAAAAAAAAGATTTCGAACCTTTTTTTACATTGATCACTCTTTGTTGTATAATTAATTTCTTTTTAATACCTTTAAATTGCCCGCCACACTCCCCCACACCAAAAAACTCAATTGAGTCCCCTGGTAATGGACGCTACTGTTCCCAGCATGTCGACAGCATACAAATGGCAAAACGCGAACAAGACTACTCATGCTGGGAACCAATTTTTTAAAGCTATATGCGAAGGAATGGACGAGAAAAAATAACTACATTTACGTTAACGTGTGAATTTCAGTGGAAATATATCCTTTTAAGAGATCCACAGAATACGACAAGAATTTACAAAATTAAAATATATGAAATAAAACATTTAAACTAAGGCTGTCTTAAAAAAATACATCCGCCAATGAGATTTGCAAAAGACTTTATGAGATCCATTCCAATGCAATTGGCTCAGATAGCATCCCTGTCAACTTCCTTAAACTATTGTGTCCCTTCATCCTACCAGTATTGTGTCACCTTTTTAACAGTATAATAGCTTCCGTTACGTTTCCAAGTACATGGAAAAAAGCTATCGTGACTCCTATCCCGAAAATAAGTAATCCAACGGCTGCTAAAGATTACAGACCAATAAGCGTTCTTCCAGCCATGTCCAAGATACTGGAAAAAGTACTACTGGCACAAATAACAGAACATCTTAACCAACACGATCCTCCTCTCCTTGCTAAACATCAATCTGGTTATCGTAAAGGTCACTCAACTACAACTGCCTTAGCCAAGGTGACACACGACATCCTCAGTAATCTCGACAATGATCATTGCACAATATTGGTTCTTGTTGACTTCTCGCTAGCATTCAATTGCGTCAATCATCGATCGCTAGCAAGGAAGTTGATATCCGAGTTTTGTTTCTCCTCACCCGCATGTAATCTTATATCGTCTTTTCTCACGAACCGATGTCAGGTCGTGCGCTGTTCTAATGCAACATCAGCTGAACTACCACTCACAGATGGTACACCTCAAGGCTCATGCCTGAGTGCCTTGCTCTTCAGCTTATATGTAAATAGTCTCCCTACCATCCTTAAATGCAGCTATCAACTCTATGCAGATGACTTACAAATTTACATAAATGGTCCTATATCTGAAGTCGATCAACTTGTCCGAACGATCAACGAAGACCTGGCGAAAATTGAGCTGTGGAGCAAGAATAATTATCTGTCACCCAACCCCAGTAAGACCCAAGCGATTGCCTTCACCAAACGAGATAGTATCAGTCCTAACATTGACATCATCTTCTGTAATCAAACCATCCCTCTGATGAAAAAAGTGAAGAACTTAGGGCTTACAATGGATCACAACTTGAATTGGACCGACCACGTGAATAGTATTTCATCAAAAGTTTTCCTCACTCTCAGAACTTTCCGTAAATTCCAATCCGTTCTCACTGTTCCAATTCGTTTGAAACTGGTCCAATCTATTATTGTTCCCATCTTTTCATACTGCGATATAGTTTACTTCCCAGGTCTCTCAGCAGCCTGTAAAGACCAGCTGCTAAGGTGCTACAAGTCTGCGGCTAGATTTATCTCCAACCTTAAACGAAGAGAGACTACAGAGACCACCAGAAGACTTATACTTGGCTGCGATCTCCTGGAGAACTATCGGAGGCGTATATGTTGCTTCATGCGCCAGGGTTACGACCAAAAGCTACCTGCATATCTCCTTTCTCACCTCCAGCGAGGGAGGAACGAGCGATCCAAATGCTTCATCATCCCCCAACATACCACAACCTCAAGGAAGAGTATACTGGTGTATGGCACCTCCTGTTGGAACAACTTGCCTTTGGCGACAAGACAAACCAGCTCGCTAACAACCTTCAAGACCGCGTTGAACAGAGCTTCATAACGCAAATATTAGATTTCGTTATCAAACATTTATTAATATTCCACGCGTTTTGTGACACAAGTGATTTCCTTAACCTGAACAAATAGTTAATTGTAACCAACAGGCTGCGTTAAAGTTAATAAATTACAAATTACAAAAAAAAAAAAAATTACAAATTAAAACTAAATTAAAAAAAAAAACTGATCTAAAATTAAATATTTAAAGGTAAACAAAAAAAAAACTAAAATTACTATGGCTATACGATGGTTGGTGGTTAACGAACATGAATTCCTTTGAGATATTGTATCAAATTTGTTTTGAAGGCGGATCGACTGTTGATGATCGATTGGGTAAACTATTAAGCGGGCTGTCCTAAGACATTTCCATGGATAAGAAAGGGCCGTATCGTCTGCAAACAGTCTTGGGATGCCATGTAAGGGAATTTTCTGGATATCATTGACATAAAGCAGAAATAGCAGCGGTCCAATATTACTCCCTTGAGGGACTCCTATGCTCATGTTTTGTAAAGAACCTTTGGTATTATTAACTGGATACATATTGTTTTCGTCCTGACAGATAATTTATGATAATTAATGGGATTGTTGTGTCAAAGAATAGAAAAATAGAAATATAATTCAAATTTTCCTAAATTATAAAATGGGTGATTTCGGTTCCGACATGATGTTTTTTTTTTGATAACTTCAAAAAACTATTAGGGGACCTTTCAACCTCTAAAAAACTTATTATAAAACAGTGTGAATTGTGAATTAAACAGCGAAAAATGCACACACAATTAAAACATGCAAAGTAAATTTAAAAAGGTTTCTGTGGTAGTTTTTTTTGGAACTTTTTAGTAAATTAAACTTGGCGTATTCTACAGGGAGATCATCCATCTTGAAAAGTAGGACAATATACAAAAGAGGTTGGTCGCATTTTTTTACAAGCTTAAGATACTGGATTTCTATTAGATAGCACATAGAAAAGATAAAAAAAACAACATCTAAATCATTTGAAGATAAAAAAGGCTAAATTTATTCAAGCTTCCTAAAATATCGTGGTATAAAATGTTTGTCGTTCTGGGATGAATAAGCATTCAACGCAAATTATTTGAAATTTCTATTAGCAAACCTCATAAATATTAGTTCCCATCAAAACTTATAGAAGACTTACAAAACTTACAAATCTTACATTATAAAACAAGGGCCAATTTTTTAAAATGATGAATACAAAGCTTCCAAAATTCCATATTTATTTAAATTCTATGTGAACCCGAGCAAGGCCGGGTAAAATCAGCTAGTCTTGTATAAAAGTTTAGGAGAAGATATCTTTATAGACTCAAAACTAAGAGCGCTTCACGGTAATATAAAAGGTTTGATTGAATAATCGAAATAAGCATGGTTGAAAGCAGGACATCACTACGTGGCACTTTTTAAATTACCGTTTGTTAGAAGTTATGGTCCTAGTTTTTTTTTTTATTCGCCATGTTTTAATATTCGAAAATCAGAATAACAAAAATCTGGAAAACCATAAATTGTTACTTAAAAACTGGGAAAAACTTGGAAATTTCAAAACGAAAAGTCGCTAGAAACCCCAGATAATTTATTTCTACTTAATTTAGAATTTAAATATATAGATATTATTATAATTTGGGCCTCCCTTCTCCTTTACTATTACTCAAATGGAAGGCTGGAGCAGTCTCAAGTAATCACAGAACCATTTCTTGTATTCAAATACTTATCCATGCCAAGTTTGCTTAGCTATAGTTCTATGCAAAAAAATTGCATGGGATGCCTTCTTTCTCTATATTAGAACCGGTTTAAAATCCAAATAAAAAAAAAAGAATTGTTTCTTGTATCCAAATTCTTAATGTCTCTATTTAATAAACTTACTAGCTGACACGGTAAACTTCGTTTTACCTTGTAAAGTATAAATCGTAATAAATGTTTAATTTCATCTACACGTCCTTAACTGCATCGTGCTCGCGAATAGATTCTTATGGAAATCGTAACAAATAAAGTTGAATTTGTATTGGGACCACCTTCCATAAAAAGTGAGATTCTTGAAACGATTATACAAATCATCTCTGACCCAAAAAACTCTCGGACACCAAATTTCACTTCATTCCGACCGACCATTCATACGTGATGTTGTTACAAAGAAAATGCCTTCATTTTTATATATAAGATTTGGAAGAATTTGGTGTACTGACTGAATTCGTTTATCTAGTTTTAGTGATACGCCGTCTGGAACTTTTAAAATTTATCGAGTTAAATCTTTGATCATAACTGACAAACGTTAAAATAAACAAAACATTTTTTTTGTTAAATGTTGACTATTCTGCATTCAAAAAAGGATTTAGATTTGGCCTAGTTTTTCAATAGTTTGAGGAATTCAATGCACAATGGGAAAATTTGGACCCAAAATCCCGAAAATTTAAAGCTACAAGTTAAATTACATGGAATTTTCTCGAAAACTCAAATCTGCCTTTGGATTTCACTGGAACTATCTAAATGGAGTTTTATTGGACGTTATTTATTCGGGAAAGGGTTTTTATATGTCCTAGCAACAAAAAAATTTAAGTAATTAAAATTCCATAAAATGAACTAAAAGGTTCTTATACCTACACCTAAAATATTTTAAAAGGAACACTCTACATATGAAAAAATTATAGGACGCGATCTTTTTTGCCCCCTTTTAATTAAGAAATAATTGTTTTACATTCTACTTGAATGTTGATAGATTATAAGAAAATTGATGCTCATTTAAGTAAAGCTGTAATAAAAGCTTAAGAATGCACTCAACAACGGTCAAAGTTTAAGATCGATCGACTAATATATGTACAAGTTTTTTAATTTTGTTTAAGAAATTATCTTTTCAAAAAGTACATTGATAAAATACAATTTTTAAGAAAGTCAGATTATTTGTAATGAATGTAGCTCCTGTAGCATTTCATCAATCTTCATGAAACTTTAACATCGCATTGAAAGATTTCCCAAAAACAATTCAGCTAACAAATTGTTTTGATTAAATTCAGTTTCACGATGTTATGGCTGTTTTTTTTCTGGGAATGTGGGCCAAATAACACTTCACTCAGATGTCTCCGGTCTATTCCGACGGCAGGTTTCAATTCCGGAGAAAATTTCACATATGAGGCCCTTGGAGCCAAAGGGATATAAGTACATAAAAGCTTATTTCGAAAAAACTCGCTTTTAAGTTGTTGTGTTTGGTTATTTTCCATATATTTTTCGAAAATTTATTTTTTTTATTTCGAATATAAAAGTACATATGTAAGTATAATTTAAAAATCTGAAAAAATCAGCAATTAAAGTTTGAAACATGAAACATCGTTTGGCATCATCAACTCAAAATCGACCATTTTGTCACTTATATCCCATTGGCTCTGAGGGTCTCATATCTAAATTAGGTAGTATTCCAGATCCTCCAACCTGCGGTTCCGGATTTTTTGAGATTTTTGAGATGCTTTAAAAAATTAAATCCCTTATTTTTGAAAAAATTGGAAAGAAAAGTTATAAGTATTTCTAACATTATTGAAGGATGTTTTTAAGTTTCGAAAACTCCAATAAATTTCATAACTTCGTTGAAGACTGCAAATTATTTTAACTTAGGTATGCTTTAAGAACAACTTGTTGCCAACAGCTTTGGCGTAGTGATTAAAGTTCAAGCCATCTACGCAAAGGTTTATGAGATCGAATCCTGGTCATGACATACATCGTACAATGTCTAAGATGCTAGCCATCATAACTTCGAAAGATGTACGCTTAGAGTTATGGAAAGAAGATCATTTCAAGTTTGAAGTTTCACTGAGATCCTATGTGTGTGTGTGTTCGTTTTTTAATTAAGATTCCATTAAGTTTAAAAATACTTGACCATTTTTTAAAACTCAACGGAGAAAGTTCAAGCTATTTTTTTCAAATAGATTTTCAAAATACATTCAAATGTTAATCCTTGAACCTCAATATTCAAAACGGTGTTCCCATTACCAGCAAAAGCTGTGATTTCCAGGCACTTTCGCAATCTCCACGGTACTTAGATAATTTTTTGTTACTTTGAGCTTCGAATGTAAGCCTTTTCGTGATTGAAATTTAGAATATTTAGTTACATACTTACTTGATAGGAAATTGCAATTTTGCTCGAAAATTGGATCGGATATGGGTAACTTCTGTGTTGAAAAATGTGGATATTATTTTCTCTTGCCCATTGTATTTCAGACACAGTTTGTCGGTAAAAGTATTTAGGGGTAAAATAAATTGACTGGAATCGATGTTATGAAGTGTGTCTTATCTTCGTTTTCACAGTCAATTGATAAGGAATTCGCTGAAAGATAACGACCCCAGCTCAAAACGCTTTGATTGATAAACTAACCTACAAAAAATCATTTTACATATATAGCATCGAGAAGCACAGAATTTTTAAATCTGAAGGTATAGATTCAACGCAAGCGATGTATGTTTTACACTTTTGCTGATTCATTTTACCGGCCAATAGAGATGCATATGTGGTGTTGTTGATATTTATGTATGCCATGCCATGCCAACATATCAGCTCAGCTACTGGGCGATATTGTGAAAAATATAGAATGGAAGCGACACAGGAGAACTCTTGAAATGTAATAACGTCTGGCTGGACTCCTCAACTTTCTTTCATGCTCGAGAGTCTTCTTCGAATCGGAGAAACGGAAACTTGCTTAGCTGATGTGATAAAAGCACATTATGTGCGCTTCAGCTGATACACAACACGGATACATCACATCACACTCTGGTGCAATATCATCTAACTATGGCATATGTATCTACTTAAGGAATGAGAGTGACCATGTAGTAAAGCCAGACGGTGACGGTGTTCTGACCAAAAAGCCTTGGGCTAAAAACAACACTTAGCGGCTGAGTTTGGCTCATGCCGATGTTTTTAGAGTAAGGTACCTACTACTTTGCTGAACTGTTGTTGTAAATAAAAAGACAGATAAAGCATGTGTGAAATGCTTGGCAACTTTAGGCCAATTGGGGTTCTGGTGTGTGAATGCATTTGAACTTCGATAGATGGTAATATTCTATCATCAAATTTGAACAAACCTTCCAAAGAATATATTTTTCTTTATGTGTCATTTAATCTGGAATAACCATATTTAGATATCACAATAAGTTATGACACAACCTCTTGTCAAAGCATGATTCGATGGTACATGATTCAATTTTAAGTCTGTTTTTCATCACTGATGTTTTCACCTTTTGGGAATTTATTGGTTTCAGTTTCTTTTCCCTGTTTGTTGAGAAATCAACTTTCCAAACCTCCAAATTTTCAAATTCCATAAATTTCTAGACCACATACATTTTTCTGTCTGGTTGAAGTCTGGTTAAGTTTATTTAGATTTATAAATATGCTCCAAACAACTATTTTAGGATAGAAATAATCCCTCTCCCAAATTATAAAAATGAATATTTAAAGCTTTTTTTTTGCAGAATTTTTGGAATTTGCTTAGCAAATCTACGTACTTTAATGGTACCTAAACAATCCTCTATCCAATAAATGCTTCAGTTACTTGAAAATGTGTTCAACAGCGTTGTATGTAATTTTACACCTTATAAACACTTTTTGTTGGCATTTGCACCCAAATATTAACTGTTAATTTTAGGAGCGATTTATTCAGTCCTGATTTAGCACAGTGAGTCTTATTTTTTTATATTGATTATTTCGAAATATTTTTATTTTTTATTGACTGCTTAATCGCAATACAACTTCTTTGTATAACCAGCGTGTTTTTTATGTGAAACGTATTCCAAGTACTTCGTGAAAGTATGTCAAACAATAACTAGCAAAACCTGTCATTTGTACCAAATTTTCTTGGACTTCAGAATTTCGAGCCTCATTTTATTGTAACTTTTCCTGAAAATGTTTGGCTGTTATTGATTCTAAGAATGGACGAATACATGTAACACAAAAGTATTTCATTTCAACCGCATGTCAATTTTCTAGTTGATTTAACAAGCAAAATAAAATTTGCCATTTGTAGGTACTTGGACTTCACAAGTCAGTCAAGCTCCATAAGCACCCAGCAAAAAAACATTTTGTTTTCCTCATGTATCAAATACAAAATGTAGGTCTTGGAATGTACTATTCCACTAAGCAGTTAATTCGAATTGTTTACATTAAGTTCACCCTATTAAAAAAAATCGAATCTCGAAATCGAATCCATGCATCAATAGTGAATACCTATATTTTTTACACAAATTTTCCTTCGAAGCTTTAGTAGCAGGTATTCGCAACCTTAAGTCATTAAAAACTAAGCGTTTTTTTCGAATGCTACGCCGAGAAGGGGCTGAAAGAAACGAAAATATTCAAACTGACATTTTTGTACCACACTGATGTTTTGGTACCAAAATGCCATTGAAATGAAGTGGGAACTGACGTTTTGATTCCAAAAAGTCAGTACGGTCCGTTTGTATGTGATTTGACAGTTGCTTCAGGACCTTGGTTATTTTCCGACAATTGTGAAAATAAAGCTTAAGCTTAAGATGTTTCACAGATCCGCCCTAGCAAACATTTAACTATGTAGGTATATCGCTAAACAACATGGTTTAAAAAAAGCTTATACAAGAAGAAACCATCGTATTAAACTTACAAAAATAGCATATACAGAATGGCCACTCATTCGGAAAAGTCGGAAAATGCGAGAAAAAGACGGGATTTGAAATCCATCGGGAAAATGCGGGAAAAAATCTGAAATTCTTCCAAGAAATCGGAATTTTTTGGCTCAGCTGCTCAATTCAAATATTTCAGTGCCTTCAATGCGCCAGGACAGCTGAAAAAACGTGAAACTAACACTCAAACCATGTTCTAAAAAATAAACTCGAAACCTCGAGCGACTCAAAAATGATATAAATAATTGTAGACTTCAGTTCAGGTCCAATTGTTGAAGAGAAATAGATTACCGAAACCGGTAAAACCGTCTATTTTGCAAAACCGAAAATACCGGCTTCTGGGAAAGTAAAAAACCGGTATTTCCGGTAAATTTTACGTCATTCTTTGGCACTGTAATAAAATTGACACAGCTAAATGTTTGTTTTTAAACCAAATATGTATAAGTACATATACTCATATTTTGTTCAATCAGTTTAAAACTCTAAGCTCAACAAACCTTAGTACAAGGTGTGAGATTTGATTATTGCTAAAACTTGCCGATGTCGCTTTTTAACTACAGCAAGAGTGGCGTTTAAAAGAGCATTGACACGCTGCCATCTCTCTCTCAGATGATGTTTTTCCATGAAACTTTAAACATTTCAGTTCAGCTATCGAACTAACGCTCCACTGCATTTAAAGACTGTACAAGTGTACAATGACTGAGAAAAAAAGATACAGCTACAAGAAATTTAAGATTGCTTCACAATAATCACTGTAGTTTTCGTTGAAAAACTGGAATTAGGTCAAAAGATGCAAAATGTTTTATCTATAAACAAACCAAGTTTATTAATATCGTTCTAAGCGGTGCCGGGCTTTCAAAAATTTAAAACCAAAAATGTTGAAAATTGATTAGAAACTTTCTGCTTTGTTTCAAAACATAAAATGTTTCAACAAAGTCAGCATTTAAACACATGTTGAAATGTTTGTATGAAATTTCTCTATCAATATTATCAAGGTTATTGATGAAACTCTGTTGTTTTTATTTTTAACGCTGTTGAAGCATTTTCTTTTTCCAGAGAAAGCAGTAACAAAGTTTTTATAAATTTGCAACAGTATAAGCAACAAAGAGCGTATGGATCAGATCCAAACAACTATATTTTTGGTGTATTTTGACTGGTTTTTTTAATATATTTTTATTTCTATTTGTTCGTATTAGTTTTGGAAAGGCAAACTTAATGCGATCAAGACCTAGGTTGCGTGGAAAATATCTGTATTTTAGACAACAATAATCTGTAATTTTGTGAGTCAACCAAAAACTTTGTGACAGTGTTTCCAGTTTTGTTTAGTATTTAATGATGATGATAAATATTATAAAGGATAATTTAAAGGCACAAACCATCTTTTTCAATTGAAAATGTTGCAAAAACTTTTGCGTTATAAATTCTGAACATTTTATGCCATTACTACTGTAATTATAGGAAACCTTTTCATGAATTCGATAAACTTTGAAAAATACCGGTTTCACCGGTTTTATCGGTTTTATAAATTACAAATACCGAAATACCGAAATTTGAAAAAAAAAACCGGTAAATCCGACCACCCTAGATTTTTCCGATTGGATTTCCTTGCTATCTCTACATAATATGTCAACTCCCGTTTTAACTTGCATCTTCCTTTTTTTTTTAAGCAACGGAATGTTTCAGCAAAAATTCCGAACATAAACTAATCAAGCATAAACACTAGACTTTTTTCGTTGCCTTTTGGGTCACCAAGCATCAGTGTAAAATTTAAGATGTTTTGATTGATTCCTGAGTTAGCGCAACGCGTTTCAATTTTGAATGGAAATTTCTATGGGAGAAGACATTTTTGCACATTAAATCATCCAGAAATTCAAATAAGCCGGTTACCATCCTACGGTTACACAACTTTCAAATAAGCAGTCAAAAACGCTAAAATAAAACTAGAAAAATTTAAAAAAAAAATTGTAAATTACATCGAACATCTTTTCTATTGTACAAGTTAGGTTTGAGCTTTGTTGACATGGATCAAGGAATATGTTTTATTTAAAGTTATATTTTTTTTAACTTTCAGACTTTCAGTTCATCTCTACGGGTTGATATCTGCATATGAAGTGAAGTCAGAGATTCGTCGTTTACTTCAGATATAGAAAGATTTCTTGAATCGTTGAATCTTTAAATAGTGAAACGGTTCAGCAGACATAAACGTTAAATGAATAAACATCCAATAAATGCCTAGCATTCATAAATGTTTTGGGGCTCATCTTTTAATTTTTGTTACAATTTAACATTTTAAACCTTGTGAATTTTCTTAACCAATATTTGGTTGGGTTCGACCAGGCCGAACTGAAAGTCATCGCCATAAGATAATTTTCAAATAACTGAACTCATTTACAAGACCGAAAAAGCTGATATGATTTACGGAAATTAGTTTCATTAATAAGTTTTTCGAAAAAATGCTGATGACGTTTAGTTCAGTCTGGTCAAATTTCGACCATTTGTTCTCCGGTATATAATTAAAAACTAAGAAATATTTTTAGATGAAATATCAAGGAGAACGAAATGAAATTTTTTGTATCAATGTGGTTGTATGAAAAAAAAAACACATCACTTAATTTTTGAACTAAATTCACACGGTGTAATCAAAACCATTTTTGAACTGAATTTACGTCATGAAAAATTTTTCCTTAAAAAGCTTAAGGGGTTTAAAACAATTTGTAAAATACATTCCTAAGAGGTTTTTGAAATAAATAAAACACATTACATTCAAAATCACCTTCTTTCATTTAATATGCTATTTAATAAAAATAAATTTACTTGAAGACACCTTTTTATCATATTCATACTCTTAGCAAAGAATTTCTGATCAACCAAATCTTTCCAGTTCTTTTAAAAATCAATAGGTTTCAGATAGTGATTTATTTATATTCTCTAATATTATCACTGCTTTTAAAAATTCTCATAAATTACCCAAACAAACATAGTCCATTTTCTCTTTTTGGTATGCCTTTTTTTATTTTCTTATGGATTCTTATGGAAATATGTTTTTCTTTTTAACGAGATATGGAAATGCCTCGGCACGGTAAAGTTTTTAAAATAGAAATCTTGAATATGCTAAGATGTTAAGGTTTAGTTTAAAAATTATAATAAAGTCACTTGTTGAAGGTAGGAAACCTTCAAATAGAGCTTCTGTGACTGATTTCTTGTTTTCGAGAATCGGGAATTCCGTGAGACCATCCGGGAAAAAGTTCGAAAAAATGCGAGAAATTAAAAATTGAAATTGAGTGGCCACCCTACATGTAGCTACAAAAGCGGAGGCGATAAACAGTGTACCGTTTATTATTGTATAGAAATATAAATAGGTAACACGTGCACTGTAACCTCGACTTTGAACTTCCATAACTTTTTACTCAGACGATATTTTTTACTCACATTTTCTGCGTAAGATAGACCCACTATCACACTATTTCACATAGTTTGAGCTTTCTGAAGTTTGTATGGCCTGAGATACAGTAATTCTACGAAAATCGGACTGTTTGAACTTTAACTAAATATGATTTTCATATATACACTAGCAGACCCGGTAAACTTCGTCTTACCATGTTAAACTTGGCGCCCATTTTTCATTTTTTTTCCTCGCTGTTTGACTTTAAAAAGCATAAAATCTTGATTGTTAATCGTCTCGCTTTCGTGATCATGTTCTAGTTTTTTTAACATATCCTTCTTTTCCGTTTACTCGAATTTTCCCGCTTAATCCTATCGGAATCAAACCTAAGAATTTTAACTCAATTCTACGGGTCTTTACATAAATTATCAAAACATTACCTTCAGTCAATCTTACGTACATTTTACATGAATACTTTTCATTTACTTTTCTTTGATTCGGATGCTTTGAATATTGCCGAATGGTATCAGGTATCAGCTTCCCGTTGCAAATTTGATTTTTTCAGCACTCAACGTAACCATCAAACTCGCATGCAGCGTGCTAAAAAAATCCACTCTTTGTAACTTGCTCCATTAATAACTATATTTTGATAATATCTAAGTTTAATTTATTGAATACCATTTAGTTGATTTACTCCGCTTTTCTCGAGTTCACTTTAAGGTTAAATTCGAAATTAAAAGTTTCTCAATAATTGAAATATATTGCATATGAAACTTTATGGAAAAAGAATTTTTAATATCGGGACCATTTTTTGGAGTATTTGCCTAATATTGTACCCATCGCAGCACTTTCAGCTCCCGAGTAACTTTGGATGGTATATTTTTTAAAACTGCAGAAATAAAAAAACATTTTCTTTGAACATTTACCCAGATAATCAAGAAAAAGATCGGTTTTGAAAGGGGGGAAAATGTGTTTAGATTTTTTTTTTGCTTCATCCGAATTACATCATTTTTATCCCAATGGACATATCGGCCAATTTAAACCATTGTTTTTAAAGATTCTTACTGAAGTATTGGAGTGTTGGAGGTGATCGGCTATTTCATTTAAGATTATGTGATATTTTCAAGATTCAATAACATTTGATTGAAATGCTGGTTTTTTAAAATTAAATAGATCGAAATGAGCTAATCTGTTAAGGCTATGATGATTTCATGAGTTCATTCGTTTTTTCTGGAAGTTTTCATGTAAATATACCTCGAAATCATCACAGTTCAACTTTCATATTCTTTCAAAAAGAAATAACTAAGTCTACATTTGTCCCATTTATTGATGCAAGTGGAAACACTTTATTCTTTTTCAGATGCCTCAGTGTAAATACTTTAAAATGAATTCAATACTTGTTCCTGTTTGTCATTTTTATCAACTTTCATTGATGTATCTACAGTTTTTCTCCAGAATGAAAAAATGCTTGGTACTTCAATTTTACTGATAACTGTTTTACCATAAGACCTTCATTTACAAAAACATTTAAAAATTTTGAATATCCGCTTCAGATTCAACACTCTAGATATCCTTTCTGACCATTTTGGAGAAAAAAATTCTTAAAAGGTATATGTTTAATGGCTAAAAGGCGCGTTGCCACTTGTTTCACCGTGTGAAATGACATGAGTTCATGTTATTTTCGGCATTTTCAGGTCATAATAAAAACTTATTAAAAAAATTCTGCTTCTGCTATCAAAAAAATATGCTTCTGGAATATCTATCACAAAAAAAACATTTCAACAAAAAAGGGGATCTAAAGTCTCTTCTTTGTAGCCAAAATATATTAAACAAAAACACACGTTTATGTTAAGTACGTACTTGAATTCTGTGTAAACAAACAGTGAACCTGTAAACAGTTTTTCGGTGAATGATTTGACAAAAAAGTTGAGTTTTTTTAGTCCGATTTTTAATTTGGGCTCAACCATTTAAAGATGAAAAAATAATGTATACATTATTTGTAAATGTTGAACGTTTGCACTTGTTCTAAATTAAAGCCTCTAATGTATCTTTTTACTGAAAATTCTTCTTATTTTACTGATAACTCTACTTATGCTTGCAAAAATTCAAAAAGTTCTTTGCATTAGGCCTTAACATAAACTTCAATCCTATATAATCCTTTTTGAAGGACAGGCTCTTGTTCAGTTCAAGTGTCTGTTCCTCTTCAACGGATTTTGTTGTTGTTCTGTAAATTTAAAGGCACTTCCTTTAAACATGTTCGAAAAATGATTCTAGGGGTATTGGATTATAAAATTGTATGTAAATCCCCCTTCATTCTTTCAAATGTCCGCAAAGAGTCATACCATTTTTTTATATGCATCAGTACAAAATTCATATTTTTCAGCTTCTGAATTTAAAAGAGTTTCATTTTTTTTAATCGTTTTAATGGTTTTGATTTGATCGGCAAAATATTGATCTGGGCGTCATGCATTACTATGTGCTGTACAAACGATCTAGGAATCGAGTAGAGAAAAACACATCTAGGTTTCATATCGCGACCACATGCATTGAAATTATGCTTGGTTTAGAAATGCGCGCCCAAATATTTCAACTAATCAGTATGCTATGCCATGGTTACTATCCACTCTCGACGTTTGCTGGCGACGCCTCGACCATGGAGATGAAAAACAAACCGCCCACCCGGCGCCCAAAGGAAAGAAAACTTCTAAAAAAATGGATGTCATGACTTTAATTTGATTCAATTTATAACAAATTTAATGATTACGGACAATTGATGCGACTTTTTGTTGTTTTTATTTGATATAAACCGATTCGCATGCCCACAGAATATTCTAAAAATAATTTCATTTGAATGGGTTGGGTCATTTCGGAGGAATAGTACTACAAACACCGTTACAAGAGAATTTTATATAATAGATAGATTCGTCCAAAAAATCACTCGAAACAAATATTTATACGATAGCCACGAAAAATCTCATTTTAAACTCGGCAAGCCTTGTTAGATAAATTTTCGACTCGTGCTGAAAAATCCATTTTTTGCAACTTATTGTTTAAATAATTATTTCGGCTTGTTTGTTGAGTTTTTATTCTGCGCTGCTATTATTTCGAACATCGGTGAAAAATTATTTATTTCCTGGGTTCAATTTCACCAAATAACTTTTGTTGAGTTACTTGAAGTGTGGAGATTGAATTTGTTGGCTATTCATCTACTTATGAGATTTACTAAGCATTCAAGAATTAATTATATCTAGAGCCGATTTTTATTTTCGAAAAAATGCCACTGCTTCGCTCTTGTATACCTAATTTCATCACGGGCAAATTATTATGAATTTTGTGTTTACATCAACTTCAAAGCATCTCAGTTCGGTATTTGTTTTTGAATTTTAAGAAGATTAAAAAAAACTGCAATAAAAATACAAAAAATACGGCATTGTCTTCATAATACAGTATATTTTCTGTTCGCTTAGATTGAAGAAAACAACAATATTGCCGTAGACTGTAGGGGAGAACGGGGATACTTGATCCACTTTTCTTATTTTCATCATATCCTTTTAGGAAAATTTAGCAGCTCGCCGTCTTTTGCATTTTCTGATAGCGTGTAATTTCAAGTTTATATGCTCTAAAAGCTAGAACGATACATGGATTCGTAGATGAACTAGAAGCATTTTCGTGAGACTAAAAAAATGTGAGACTTGATCCTTTACTAAAGGAGACTTGATCCTTAATTCAAGGTGCCCTAGCCCTAGGCAAAAATCTAGTAAAATCCGAACATAAAAGGTCTGTTGACTACCCTAGAATCATTGCATACTTTATGGCGCAATTTTCTAGTTTTTAGATGAATCTCTAGGGTGGTCGGATTTACCGGTTTTTTTCAAATCCGGTATTTCGGTATTTGTAATTTATAAAACCGATAAAACCGGTAAAACCGGTATTTTTTCAAAGAATATCGAATTCATGAAAAGGTTTCGTCTTATTGCAGTAGTAATGACATAAAATGCTCAGAATTTATAACGCAATAGATTTTGCATCGTTTTCAATTGAAAAATATGGTACGTGTAGAGAAGTGTAGCCGAAGGAAGAGAATTAAATGAGAATGATTATAAAAACTCAATGAATATTTGTTACGGTGTAGTCACAGCTACACCCGTTATGTTTTTGAGAGTGTATCGTAAAGCCAAGGAAAATGGCAAAAGTACTCGCAACTTTGTTGAGAACGGAGAGCGAGGTAAAAAAATTGCTTATATGTGTGCGTGAGAGCAAGAGACTTGAAACGAGAAAATGAAAACTTGTCTTGCACGTATGAACATAAGCATTCAGTTTTACGAGTGATGTTGTACGACCAAGACGTGTGGAAAAAGCGTTTGAAGGAAATAATCATTCAGCAGCCAAGGCCTAGACACTACAGTACGGTGCCTTTAAATTATCCCTTTGTCATACATTTATCATCACCCTCATGATAATCATTATATTTGTCATCGTCATTTAATTATTATAATTTCGCATTGAGGTTGCAGAAATTATAGAAGTTTCATATAATTTTCGACGAATTTTTATCCTAAACTTTGTAGAACAGTATTCATATTGCAGAACAGATTTTACAGATTAAGTAAAAGTTTTTATAGTCTTTAATGGAAATGATATGAGATTTGATATACAAAACGATGACTCGTTGAAAAAATGACTTAATTATTTTCTAAATAAAAACTCAAAACACTGTCACAAAGTTTTGGTTGACTTACAAAATTACAGATTATTGTTGTCTAAAATACAGATGCTTTCCCCGCAACCTAGGTCATGATCGCATTGAATTTGCCTTTCCAAAATTAAAACGAACAAATAGAAAAAAAAATGTTTAAAAAAACCAGTCAAAATTCAGCAATATCTATAGTTGTTTGGATCTGATCCATAAGCTCTTTGTTGCTATAATACTGTTGAAAATTTATAAATAAAAACTTTGTTATTGCTTTGTCTGGAAAAAGAAAATGCTTCACCAGCGTTAAAAATAAAAACAACAGAGTTTCATCAATTATCTTGAAAATATTGAAAGAGAAACTTCATACAAAAATTACATCATGTGTTTAAAGGCTGACTCTGTTGAAACATTTTCGGTTTTAAAACAAAGTAGGAAGTTTCTAATCAGTACTCAATTTTTGGTTTTAACTTTTTGAAAGCCCGCGCACCGATTAGAACGATTTTGATAAACTTGGCCTTTTTATAGATTAGACATTTTTGCATCTTTTGACTTTTCAGTTTTTCAATGAAAACTACAGTGATTATTGTGAAGCAATCATCAAATTCTTGTAGCTGTATCTTTTTTTCAGTCATTGTACATTTGTACAGAAGCGTTAGTTCGATAGCTGAACTGAAAGGTATAAAATTTCATGAAAAAATTCCATCTGAGAGAGAGATGACAGCTTGTCTATGCTCTTTAAAACGCCACTCTAGCTTTAATTTAAAAAGTTACATCGGCAAGTTTTAGCACTAATCAAATTTCAAATAAACTTTGTAGTAAGGTTTAGTGAGCTTAGAGTTTGCAACTGATTGAACAAAATGTGAATATTTGTACTCACACATATTTGTTAAAAAAAAACCATTTAGTTGTGTCAATTTTATTACAGTGCCAAAGAGGGATGAATCATCCTTCGGGATAAAAATTCCGAGAAAAAGATAAAAAATACACTGCCAAAAATGATGAAAAATTTACCGGAAAAACCGGTTTTTTACCGTCCCAAAATCCGGTATTTCCGGTATTGGGAAATGGACGGTTTTACCGGTTTTATCGGTTTCGGTAAAACCGGTTAGACCACCCTATGAATCTCGCGTTAGCTTTCATTACGTCGTATAAAACATCTTGAAAATTCACAGAAAACTTTTGCAAAAGTTATTATTTATATTTCATATATAGAATATGTTGTCCAGGGTACACATATTTCAAATGGAAAGAAGTTGCGACTATTTTCTGTCAGTTTTTGTATTTTTTCGTAATAAAACTCTTTGTTTTCATTTTGTTTCATACGACGTAATGAAAGCTCATGCAAGAAATACAGTATTTCTACTCTTTTTTAACAGATAATTACTGGATACACATTAGTTATTGGACAGATATTAGTAATTTCAGATAACCAATGATCACGATCCATTCAGATGAAAAATACATCTTTTGGACCCTAGGCATTAATTATACTCATAACATACATTTTGGAAAAAAATGTTCTTAAAAAAATTGAGAGTTTACTATTGCTTTAAAAATATGCCATAATTTTTTCATGTGAGAAACATTTTAAAGTGATAAAAAAGATCTTCAAATCACATTTTGTTAAATTTTTCAAACAAAGTTATATAACTCGGAAAATATCATTTTTAAAAGTTGTTGAGATAATAGCATTGTTGTTTTGTTCTGTTTGACACACTTTTTCTAGAACATTTGATATTTATAAGACATTCCTGTTTCGAGATATAGCGAAAGAATCAAGTATCCTCAGAAATCAAGTATCCTCATTCTCCCATATGTATATATGTACTGTGAATAAAAAAAATGGTTTTAACCCAGGGCTAGTAAACAGAAAAAATAAAAAAAAATAAAACACTAAAATCTCAAATTGGTCTAATTAAATCACCGATCAGTGAGTAGGTAACAAATTTTGTTTCTTGAAATTAATCATTATTAAAACTTTTTACAAGTCTTAAAGAAAGTTTTTAATTGAACAGGTTTGCAAATTTCATGAAACAGAGCATGCCTAAAACAATAGTTTTGTTGTTTTTTTTGGCTCCGGCGACGATTACAACTCTTTTCGAAAACTGCTAAGTTTTTTCTCAAAAAGTAAAAAAAAGCTCAAAAAATGCTGTAGTAAATTTCTATTCGCCTCACCCAGGTTTTAAGTTTTAACACCAAATCGTTCATAACGGACACTTTTTATGCCTTTAAAGATCAGTTATTGTATTTCTTATTTATACAACCGGTCCTAAGAAATGTTCAATTTAAAACTATAAGTCCTCTAAACAATGCACAGTAGTCCAGGAATGAAATTTAGTGGAAAATATTCGGAATAAGCGTCTAAATAGCTATTCCATGCCACCATTAGGTATTGCTTATAGAGGTTCTTTTAATACATATGATATTCCGAGTAACTGGTTTATTATTACCGCGCGGCCGAGACATACTTCTTGACGATAGCTGGTGCTGTATCAATCGATGACTCAGTTTTGGTCAGTGCAACAATTTGTAAATAAAGAATACTGAGCTGTAGCTTGCAGAACCGCATGTGTGCGCATCATTATTGTCTGAGTTGTTTATATTCCTCATTCATTTGGATTAATATGAGCAATATCTTTTTCTTTCCATTTACAGAAACAAGCCAGAATCAATTGATGTCACAGTAGCAGATTTCGATGGGGTGCTGTTTCACATTTCCAACATCAATGGTGACAAAACCAAAGTGCGAGTGAGTATATCAGAGGTTTTCATTTTATTTTATCAGTTCACCGATAAGGCTATCAGTGGTACTTTATTTCGTAAGTGTGGATGATGATTCATTTTTTTATATTTTGAACTGCAACAGTAACGATTGTGTTGATGGGCGTTGGCCAAAAATATGCTGAATTTGGAAACCATTTAAAAATTAGAGAACATTCTCTTACCCGAACATTGTGTACTGATCCATTCTACAAAAACTCACTTCTAATTCTAACTAATTCAAAAGAGCTTATTGAATCCCATTCCAGCGAATCTTCTGCTTCTGTAGGGGAGAGTGGGGATACTTGATCCCCTTTTCTTATTTTCATTATATCTTTTTGGAAAAATTTAGCAACTCGCCGTCTTTGACATTTTCTGACAGCTTGTAACTTCAAGTTTCTATGCTCCAAAAATTAGAACGATACTTGAACCCCTTGATGAACTAGAAGCATTTTCGTGGGAGTAAAAAAATTGCGATTTTTCTGAAGTTAGGGGAGACTTGATCCCCTATTGAAGGAGACTTGATCTTTTATTCAGGAAGCCTTAATCCTTGTATGAAAATCAATCAAAACCCAAGATAGAATGTTAATTGACTATTTTGGTCATGTTTGTTCTCATTTCACAATTTATAGCAGCTATAAGAAGAAAATTCTATAACTTTGTTTCAACGCTAATAACATTGCATACTTAAAGGCGCTATTTTTCATAATTAGGAGAAAATTAATTAGTTTTGCTCTTTTCTTCAGACAATTGTTTGATAAATACTAGTTTTTGGATAAATATTAGTAATTTCGTAATCAGCAATCATAACGATCAATTCAGACGAAGAATATGCCGTTTGGAAGGGGGATCAATTGTACCCAACTCTAGGGGATCAATTGTACCCATAATCAACATTTTAGAAAAAAAATTCTGAAAAGATTTGAGAATTTTCCATTGCTTTCAAAATATGGCATTATGAAGTTCATTTTACGCTCGAACGATTGATACATTGAAACAAATATTTTTTTCATAATTTTCCCATGTAAGGAAAATTTTAAAGTGATGAAAAAAGATCTCCAAGTTACATTTTGTGAAATTTTTTAAACAAAGTTGAATTACTCAAACAATTATTTTCTTAAAATTTTTTAAACTACAAGCATTGTTATTTTGCCCATTTTGGCACATTTTTCTAGAACATTTGATCTTTGAAAGACATTCCAGTTTCGAGATATAGCTAAGGAATCAAGTATCCCCAGGGATCAAGTATCCTCATTCTCCCCTACTCTTCTACTCGATCTAAAGCATATTGGTCATTGAAACAACACAGCATGAGAATGCCTTTTTAGGGGCTGGTCAACAAATGTTTTGGCATGTGTGCTCACTCAGCTCATGTATACGATAACTATAAGTATGGTGCGGCGACACATTGCATTGCTGCAATCGGCACTCCGGCACCCAAACGAAAGCGAAATTCATTCCACAACGAGATCATTATCTAATTTATATTGAGTTAGTTGAACGCCTTAGTTGGCCTTAGCGAACGAACTGGTGCTGTGCTGCGCTAGGTCAATGACTGACTCGATCGGTTACTTATTCGATAATTTTATCAATTTTAGTTTTATTTTTCGAAAATGTTCTTTGACAAACAATATTTTCGATAAAAAGAATTGCAGAAAAAGTCCATTAATCTTAAGCATTGTTGGGCTCATAAACTGTTGTGATCCTATACTCGTATAATAGTCCCGTACGAATATTCGTCATTGTTCATCTAACCTAACGGTTCGTCATTTCGACATCGACATATTTCGACATCAATACAAAACAATAAAAAAACATATTTTGTTCCAAAAATTTCGAAATAAAAATCAACTCGTTACTGCCTCATACCTGCATAACAGTCCCATACGTAAAATACCACGGATGTAGTTACTTTACTGTGTTTCTTTAGGTGAAAAAGACAATCTTTCATTCATCGTTTTAAGTCATTTAAAAAAGATTCAACTCACTTGATGTCGAACTATGCACACTATTTTTAGAAGGCAGCAGGGCCAGATTAGTCCGTTGGGGGTTCGGGGCATTTTTTCTAGAGAGCCCCCCATTTTTTCATTTTAATTAAAGGTATATCTTTTGAAATGAAGAGTTAATCACCGTAAATTTATTTTATGAAATAATTTTATCGGCTATATTGGTGAAATTTTATATTTATTGGGAAAGAATATTTAAAAATTGAAAGATTATAGACGGAGAGAAGATTGTAATAAGGTGAATGATGTTGAAAATGAGCGGAAGTTTTATTTTAATGTAGAGAAATGAATTCAACTGTGTTAGATGAAATTTCAGGGACTCGATAAGAGAAAATCGATATTGAAAAACATGCGAAAAAAAATTGGCCTTGTCTCCCGGTAGGACTTGAACCCACATCTTGCGCCTCTCCGAGGCCCATGTATTAACATTCTACTACAGGAGACCAATCTGGCGTATGAATATTATACTGGTTGAGTGTCGATGTCTATCGGAATGAAGGGAATAGTTCTCCCATGTGATCATAATCTTTTTTCATGGTCTATTTCTATTCCCATCATTTCATCTTACGGTAGTTGGAATCAAGTTTGGACATTGTTATGGAGGAAATGAAGACAATAAACCTCTATTTTTGCGTCCAATTCTTCCAAATCTAACATGATTTTCGAAGGAAAATTTTCAATCTTAAACTTTGTTAACTCTCCCCGCAGTTTAAAAATGACAAAATATTTGCATTTCAAATATTGTTTGAAAATTTTCACGGAAAAAAATATTACCTTAAATGTCTTGAAAAATATATTGAGGTCACAGTAATTTTATAGATTTTTTAAACCTTTGAACCCAAAGCTATTTTATTAACAAGTGTAAGTTTCGATTCTGATTAGTTTAACGAACTTTGAAATCTGTCAGATAATTTGAATATCAACTTAGATATAACACATGATATCATAATGTGGTTTTAAAATGATCAAATGCGGTGCTTCAAGATTCCAAGATGACGTCCGAAAAATTCAATTTTCTCCGCTATTTTTACAGTAAATAACTTTCGAATTACGAAATTGATTCACGGAAAATTTTCAGTTTTCACATACTTTTACATACAAATATCATAAAACGTCCATTTGTTCGGTCAATAAATCTTGTAAAAAGTACCATGAAAAACATAAAATCTCACAAGGAAAAACCGGGAAAAAAACGGGTATTTGAAAATGGAAACTCGCTGGGCACCCTGAATTCAAAAATGATCAAATTTAAGTCTTAGAAAGTCGCTTGATGAGTAAAAAATATTCTGTATGGGACCGTTAAGCGAGTATATTTTAAAAAGGTCTCGAATATGCTCGCATAACAGTCCCATAACAAATAAAAATAGTGCTCCCGACCTTACCAATTGCACTATTCTGAAAATTTCAGGTCTTACGATTTATTATGACAGCCTAGAACACAAACGGTTTTCGTGTACCTATGCTGAAAGTTGTGGACACAATTTAAAAATATATTCCAAACCCGAACAAGCTGATTTTCTCACTTGCTAGTTTTGGCATATGGGACTGTTATGGAAGTAGGAGCCAAGACCGTGCGAATCTGGGGGAGGAAGACTGAAATTCGCTGTATCGTTTTCTGTATCGTTTTTTTTTACTGTTCGGCAAAAAGCCAGCAATTGTTGAAAAGATATGTAATCGTTCAAATTTTTACTTTAGATGATCAGTTTCGTGAAGCGAGTCACGTAACTCAGTTATTTAGGTGCTAAATTTAAGTCTTCTGAGTTAATTGCTGCAGATTTAAAAGTAATCATCGAAATCGAATTCAACATCTAGATTATTCAATACCAGTCTGTCAACTCTGTCGTAAATATAAACTTTGAACTATATAAAAATGTTGTTCGGTCCATGGAAACTACCCAAAATCTAAATCTGTTATTTAAGCTATTTTTAGAACAACCATTAATCAAACTATTTTTATTTATCAGCTTCAAAAACTTTAACGAAATTTGAGCGACTCAATACGCCTGTTCATGCAAGAATTTGCAAGAGCAAAACAAAACCTAATTAAATCATTGTATTATGCAAAACAAGTGCTTTTCAGCATCAAAAATTTTGTATTGAAATTCTCTTAATAAGAAAGTAAAATTTTGAACCTTCGCACTGGTCGGTAGATTGATGAGAGAAATTTGACGTTTGAAAGATTTTTTTCTTTTTTTATTCAGTCTTCCTCCCCCAGGTGCGAATGAGGGAGGTGTTGGTTTTAAGGGTTTGACCTATGGATATTTTTTCGAAATAAAATTTTCATTTCAAGAATGAATTTACCGTATTAACGTTAAATTACATGATCTCAAAAGGTGTATAAAACAAGTGTTAACAAACATGACGGAAAAATGGCGATATTTAGTTATAAATCACTCTTGGCCTAAGACATTTCGTTCTTCGAAACTATATGATGTTCACGAATTAAAACTAATTTTGAATTAATTTTGATTTGCAATGAAATAAATCTTTTGTTTTGAAACTCAAATCTTGACACTCAAAACCCCTACCTCGTCTTAAAAATTGGTTTTGATTAAGAAGTGTATCTAAACAAGTTATTCATCCACTACTTTATTGCTAATCACTTTTTAAATAAAAATAAACTTTTATTTGTATGTATTATGTATGTATGGTAGCCACCTTGGGTGCACGGTCGTTCCGCAGTTGTGGCTAAGGTTCAGCAACAAGTCACTATAGGTTACCATATATCCGGTTAATAACTGCTGGATGGGACGTTCAATGGAGAGAATTCGTAAAGAAGAGGATCTTACGACATCCAGAGGGTTAGGATGGATTGGTCACGAGAAGCTATTGCCAAATATATAACTAACCTATAATAATAGAAAAAAAATTCATTACTAATTTTATCCAGATACGAAATATTCAGCCTAAATTTTATTTTGTGTTTCTTGTTCTTCAACTCCACATTCAAAAGGGTTTTGATGAATTACACATGGCCACATAATTCACATTTTTCTGAGGGGCGAAAAATTAAAAAGCTTTTGGTGCCCTGAAACTTTTGAAAATTGCACATTTCTGACAAAACAAAAAATTACAAAAAAAATTTAAAAATAAAAGTTTTTGACAACTTTCTCTATGACCCCAAGAAATTTTTCTATTTGTTTACTTTTCTCAATTCTTTGAAATAATAGATTTTGAACTTATTTTTAAAGAAGTTTTAACTAAATTGAATTTCAAATATTTCAAAAGGCAAAAATCAAATCGTTTTGCAGACTTCAACAAATTTGCTATATGAAATAAAATCTTTTTTTTTTTCAAACTGTTTTCAGTTATGTCAGAAATATTTGTTCTTCCAATTTTTTAAAAACTGTAGAATTTACTTTTTTTTATCATGCATCATCATCAATATCAAAATATTATTTCCATATTAAATCTATATACAGTAAGGTTTTTTTCTACGCGGTAATACGTACGTACGTACGTAATTCCCGAAAACCGCGTTATTTCCCGAAAACCGCATAAAAAAACAGCGCTGATTGCGGAAAACCGTGTAAATAAACTTGATGTTGGGTCAGGGAGGACCTGACATGATATGACAATGACATTGAGACCTAAGACCTGAAACATGAGACAAGAAACGTGACCTTAAACATAAGACTTGAGACCTGATACATGAGACTTGGACAAGAGACATCAGACTTGAGGCATGATACATGAGACATGAAACCTGAGACCTGGAACCTGAGACCTGTGACCTTTTTTATTTCTTAGCGGCCCGCCACACTCCCCCACACCAAGAAGCTCATATGAGCCCCCTGGTAATGGACGCTAACTGTTCTCAGCATGTCTGACAGCAAAAGGAAAAACACAAACGCGAACAAAAATTTACTCATGCTGAAAACTTTAATAATATAGTTACTTAGTGCGAGGAGATGTTACGTTACAAAACTTAATTACAACATGAATCTCAGTGGAAAGAATTTTCCTTTCAAGAGATCCATGTACATTTTTGATATTAATTACTAAAATTTAATATTAAATACTACAAAAATTTAATAAACTACATTTAACTATACTAAATTTACAGCTAAGAAAAATACAAGACAAATAATAAATTACTTCTGAATAGTGGTTGGATGTTCAACGGCTTAAATTTTCTTTGAAATAATGTATAAGTTTGGTCTTGAAACAGTTTCTATTCGTTGATTTTTTTATATCTTCAGGAAGAACGTTGAATTTGGTTGGACCAATAAAAGAAATTCGGCGTTGGCCACGAGAAGTTGAAGATGTGCTGCGTACTAAGTGATGAGAAAAGCGGGTGTTATGGATTCTAACTCCTGTTGTAAATCTCAAGCTTTGACTACTGTTTGAAGAGTGCAAATTATCAAATACATCAATTATTGTTTGTAAATCGCAAAGTTGATTTAGAGGTAATATGTTGTGTGACCTGTTAGAATAGATTAGATTAGTTGGATAGAGTAGGGGAAGATTAAAGATAGTCTTTAGGCATCGGTTTTGTAGGGATTGTAGACGTGACAAAAGGGACAAAGATGCCCTTCCCCATATGGCGATCAAATAATATAAATGAGAATGTATGAATGCAAAATAGAATTTTAGCAGAAAGTGGCGTGGGACGAATGCTTTGACTCTCCATAAGATTCCGCTATAAGATGAGATCTTTTTTTGTAAATTTTCAATGTGATTGCTCCATGACAGAGTTTCATCCAGAGTAATACCCAAATATTTGAAGTTGTTCACTCTTTCGATCGCGATTACAGTGATTTTGGTATTATTATGAGGTTCATTTTTTTTCGATAAGAGTGGAAGATCATATACTTTATTTTGGTGAGGTTGAGTGTCAAAAGGTTTGTGGAAAAGTATTTATGGAGAACTTTTAAATCTTCTTCCATAAGCATGGTAACTCTATTTGGACATATGCCAGAGTAAAAAAGAGCTGTATCATCGGCAAATAAACGAGGAACACCATGCAGAGGTAGCTTGCTGATATCGTTTATGTACAATAAAAATATAAGAGGCCCTATGTTGCTGCCCTGCGGGACACCGATATCTGAAACTTCTAAAGAGCTTCTTGCAGTTCCTAAACAAACAAATTGTTTACGATTGGCCAGATAACTTCGTATCAAGTTGTTCGCAGTGCCCCTGATACCATAACACTCTAGTTTTTGAAGAAGAATTTCATGGTTGAGAGTGTCGAAGGCTTTTTTTTTAAGTCGAGAAAAAGTGCACCTACAATTTTTTTAGAACCAATTTTTTCAATTACTGAGTCCAATAACTCGCAGATAGCTGTTAGGGTACTCGACCCAGATTTAAATCCATATTGGAGTTTATACAACACATTGTTGCAGTTCAAAAAACTATTAATTATGTGTATTAGTAATTTTTCAAATACCTTGCTCAATACGCTAAGTGTTGATATGGGGCGATAGTTGTTCACCTTAAGGATGTCACCTGATTTAAAGATTGGAGTCACTCTAGCTGTTTTTAGGCATTCTGGATAGATGCCAGACGCTACCATTTTGTTAAAACATTTAGCAAGAATGCTTGAAAATGACAAATGGCGATTTTTAAGTTTGTTTTTTTTTTTATTTTTAAGAGTTTTTATAAATATGATAACCCATGGCCGTAGGAACGGGGGGGGGTTTTGGGGGTTAAACCCCCCCCATGAGGGTCAAAAAAGCAAGCGAGGTATTACACTCTATACCCGATCAGGAGAGCATATCAAAATAATAACTCAAACATATCTCACCAAGATATTTACATCTGATTCAGTTATAATTAAATACTCCAAATTTTCGATTTTAAGTTTCTCCAATCCGAATCATATCTTATTCTGATTGACAGACTTGATTGGGGTTGAGCTCATTTTCAATTATCAAGATTTTTTTCTGATTGTCTTAAAATAAAATGATTATATCTTATTTTGATATACGTACAACTTTTTCTGAAACACGGACATCGAAGTCAACGGCCCAAACCGTACAATAATGAGTTTCGCTCAACAGATCCATAAAATTGAATCCAATTTTGTGGAATCCAAAAATGGAGCATGGTTTTAGCAAATAATGTGGTTTATTGACATCCCACTAGAAAATTTTCTCGTAGCACTCATATCTTGATAAGTTATAATTTTGATAGGTTTTGTTCTGTCCAATATCAAACTATGCTATCTGAATGAGATATAATCTTGAAAGGAGCATATCTTAAATTGATATAATTTAGCTATGATCGCAAAGATTTTTTGATATAATTTGAGATATTTTAACATCCTACGAGTACTGAATAATAACTCATTTAGATAGGAAAAAATTAGTATCAAAATATCTCTTCTTGATATAATTTAGTTTTTCTCTCCTGATCGGGTACTCAAAATTTTAAATTCATAATCAAATTATAATAATAGCGCTAAGCATTCAAGAATATCTAGACTAAAATCTAATGCCAAAACCTCAAAAACCCATCCCAAGTTCAAAATTCAGCTACAGTTTCTCAAAATTTTCTCACTTGTTCATAGAATAAGGTTGCCAAAATTCACGTATCCGTGCCAGACAAATCCGGGCTGTTTTCTATAAAAACCTTGCTAAATCCGGGTATGAGATTTCAAAATTGTCGACCAAAATCTAAGCCCTATCCGTGCAATTTTGATCAAAACGTAGGAAGTACTCATCAAAAATCAAGAAAAACTTTCATTATTCTTTTTTTAAACTTGCTCCAAAAATTTTGGAAAAAATTAAAACACTATTTGTTTTTTTTTTTCAATTTGATTTCAGAATGATAATGAGAATAAATTTAAGCAAAATCCGGGCTTATTTCATGAAATCCGGGAGACAGGTCGAACCGGACTTTTCCCAGATTTATTATTATTTATCCAGGCCAACCCGGTTATACCCGGGCAATCTGGCTACTTTATCAAAAAAATTCAGGTCTGAATATTGAATTTTAAATTTAACCCATTTTGGAGGTTTTGGTTCAATTTTCCCATAATCAAAACAGGATTCTTGTTTTTCTGTGCAAATAATCATAAGAAATGAAAAGCTTTTTTAAAATCCTTGTTCAAATTTGGTTTGGCATTTCATTTCAAATTTGAATCATATTTTTCGAAAATCGTATGCATTTTGTTTTGATTATAGTTTTCCAAATGTATGTATGTATGTATGTATGTATGGTTCCCCCATCGGTAGCAAGGTCCTGCCTATGTCTGTGTGGCTTGGCCTTCGAATTAAATTCTAGGGCTTCCACGGCCGATGGTTCGTCGAAGGAAGGCATCCAACCCTCAGAAACGTACAATGGTTGGCAACCCACTCCGCTTGCAATAGTTTCTTCAGGTTATCCCCAGATGCATTCCCTCTGAAAATATCCCTACCCCAAACGATAGTATATGGCCGTAAGGAAAATTACTCAAAAAGTCTGAATAATACGATTATATATATGAATTATAAAAATAGCTATAAATGGTGTTTTGTTTTAAAAGGATACGTATCTGAAAGAATAAAAGTTAATATGCATGTATAACTAAACCAGCATGGGGACGTTTTGTACTTTTTCATCCCAACTTACGGTAATGATTGACAGTTACTCTATTTTAAATAACAATCTCATACTAATCTACATGCTAATTCACCCTTCTGAAAATGCTGTTTAAAACATTAACTTTTACACAATTTATTATCTCGTTTGTTAATAAGGCATAGACAATAATACAATGTTATCAAATATGTGCAGTAAAACCATGTATTATGCGCTTAAGATTTAATTTCAATTTGATTTTCACATTGCAACGGCAAGAAATGTATACAAAAAAGATTCAGAGCTTTGAAAATACGAAAATAAATAAATAATCATTTGAACATGATATCATAAATAGACAGAAACTAATACTTATTCAATTCAATAAGATGTTCTCTAACTGGAAATAATCAAGAAAAACATCGGTTTAATCTGTCACCCATTGTCAAAATACGAAAGTCAATTAGTCAATTTGAATACTTATTTTTGTCAAATTTTGAATGAAATAAAGACCTTAAAATAATAATTTAAATGATTCGTAATTGAGATTGCACAAATCAATGCTAATTTTGTCCAGTGAAATAAATTTGATAACATTGTTAGTTGATCGATTATCGTGTTAACTGGCACCGCTGAAACAAACTGTCGCGTTGTTAGTTCTGCTACTCGCCACCGTGGAATTTATAGCAGTAACAACGTTTTTGATCCAGCGGAAGTGAGAAAGAGATGAAAAAATAAATAAAACGGATAGATCTCACCCAAGCGTCCTCCAAAATTGCCGTTCTCAGTAAGTGGTATCCTTCTCTAACTGGTTGCCCCCCACAACCCGGAACAAACCAAATTCGGTGATGAACCTTCTCCAACACAACACTAGGCACTCCCAACCAAACACAAAATAATACTGTGAACTCCTTTTCATTGGTACAAGTATACCCTCTCACTTGCACTAATCATAAGCACTTGGAGAGAACCCGCACAAAATTTCACAACGAAGATGGCCATTTTTCTTCCAAGCAGAATTTCAACGCTCCACTCTATATTCTGTTTTCCAATCTATGATGAATTCTCTAATCATCCTGTTGAATGTGATACAAGGCACTCTAGTTTGGTTTCACTGGATTAAGAGAAAACTCTAAAATAAACTGCCCAGATTCCTCACAAAGACCAACCGAAGCACAAAATCGAACGCAAGGAGTGAACCGTACCGCACAACATGTGTTTTGATTATAGTTTTCCAAATATGAAAAAAAAGGAGATTTTTTTTATAATCAAATTCGAATTTTTAAACTTTATTCTAACACAAAATTTAAAAATTTAAAGCTCTTAACTGGCGATCCAAAATTGAAAACTTAGATTCAGATTCATCATTTGAAATTCTAATTCTAATTTAGATTCACAAAATCGATTAAAAATAAATAATTGAAATAATGAATTAATAATAAACCAGCACTACTGAATTTAAGTAAAAGATTCATGAAAGAGGGCTCTAAAACTTGGCTCAGAAAATTGTGATCTGGAATTTAGATTCGGAAAACGCATTTTTCGTACATTTCAGGAATCGTATGGAAATTCGGAGAAAAGTTTCAAAGTTCAATTTTTAAAATCAGATCCAGAATACAGGTTTAAAATTAAAAAAAAAAGATTTAGCTTACAAGCTTAATCTTTTTCAGAATTTTTCTATCATCATAAAATCACAAATATAAAGTTTTTTTATTTTGATCACCGCACTTACGAATGATCCTTTTCCTTTTCCGAGAAACATCAATCGAAAAAGGTCATAAATATAAAGTAGAATTTGAGCTAATTTTTGAAGTTTTCTTTTTTTGCAGAATATCCCAAAATGATATTTTTTTTAAAATAATCCACGCGATTTTAATTATGGAATTGATTCCTTCATCAAAGGTTAGAAACATGGATCTTACAAAAGAGTTCGGAAGATTGGGTTTGTTTGATTTGAGTATAGAATAAGTTTTTTTTTTAAGAAATTGCAAGCTTCAATAAAAAGAACTAATTTTATGCTCAAATCAAATAACTGTGATCTACCAGACTCGTAAACAAAATCAAAAAATTTAACCAAATTGAAAGAAAATTCCATATTTTGTTTCTAAAGGTTTCATTATAAAAATTTAGCTCACCTTTTAAGCAGAGGACCACTTTTCTAAAGTAACGATTTAATACGAAAAATATTAGTGAGTACTTCAAAATTAATTATCATATAGATAATTTGTTTGTTTGTTTCATAATTTGTTTAGGAAAAAATCAGTCACCAAAACCCCCCCCATGAGTCGGTTCTTCCTACGGCCCTGTGATAACCTCATTAGCAGTTGCTGGGTGTAAAAATAGAGAGTTTGACACACGGTCAATATTCGCTAAAGTGTTATATGTTGGATCCACGATTATGTTATTTGCAAGAGTTTTCCCGACGTTGGTGAAATAGTGATTAAATGTCTGACATACTTCATTTTGATCTTCTATAATCATGTTATTAACTTTCAAGTTTATCTCAGAGTTAGTTTGAGATCTACCTAGCATTGAATTAATGTTTTTCCAGATTTTTGAATGAGGTGTGTTGTTCAAAATATTTGCGTAATAGTTCTTTTTACAGTTTCTCTTGGTAACTTCATTTTTCTTTGAAATATGGTTAAGCATTTCTCTTAACCCTCCAAAGCTGTTCGGGTCAATATGACCCGAAGCGCACATTTCAAACCTCTTTATCATCATTCCAATATACTGAAGAACTGGGAATTTTGACATACCAAGTATGTTCTATGAAAATAATGATCAAATTAACGACAAGAAATTAAAATTTGAGTTTTGAAAATCGATTCATTGGTAAGTGAAATACAGCTAAGCAAAGCCAAAACTAAATGTCGTTTTTTAAAGTAAGATTTTTTTCTACCGGAAGATCTGAGATAACGGTCAAAACTTTCATTGGACCCCAACATATCTATACATTGTCGGATAGATGGATTCTTCACAATTTCAAATATCAAAGAAACACTTTAATGCAGAGATGTTATCAAGAGTTATGAGTATTTTAAAAATAAAATTGATTTTCCGGACTTTTTACTTTCTGAACCAGTTTCTGATAACCTTTTTCGACTTTATTTTGAAATGTTGAGTAAGTAGACTAAATTACCTACTCAATGAATATAATATCATCAAAATCGGTTAACACTTACAGCCAGGAGAACAAAATCAAACAACAACTCAAATTTCCCCGAAACGGATATTTTGCGAACGGCTTTGGAAGGTTAAATGAGCATCTTCAGGATTCCTTTTCACTCTTTTGATATAATTGTGTTTTATTCTTATCAACGTCCAGAGGTCAAAAGACATCCACGGACAGTAATCACCCTTGAGCTTCACTGACTTAGTCACCTGAGAGCTGAAAGCTGAGACCTGAGAGCTGAAACCGGAGACCTGAGACAAAAGACATAAGACTTGAAACTTGAGACCTGAGACCTGAGATCTGAGACCTGAGATCTGAAGACATAAGACTTGAGACATGAGACCTGAGACCTGAGACATGAGACTTGATACTTGAGACTAGATACCTGAGGTCCTGAGGTCTGAGGAGTCTCAGTTCTATAAAAGATTCTGAATGTTTTCCTTTGAAAAGAAAAGAACATTTTCTCTCAAATACCACGTATGTTCCGATAACCGCGTTAATCCCCGAAATCCGCGTTAAAAAAAGCCGTGTAAAAAACCGCGCAAAAATGCGTAAAAAATCCTTACTGTATATAAAAATGAATTTCTGTCTGTCTGTCCGTCTGTCTGTTCCCTATAGACTGAAAAAGGTGGCAGGTGGAGGCTTCTGAGGCCGGGAGAGGTTCCTATTATAGTTTGGGACCCCTTCCTCTCACTGGAAAGGGGGAGGGGGTCTTTCAAATTAAAGTAATAAGTCTTCATAACTCGAGAACTGATCATGTAAACGTAAGCAAATTTGGCATGGGAAATAATTTCGGTACGAGGAATGTTTCTATGACGGTTTGGTCCCCCTTCTCTTTTCGAGAGGAGAGGGGGTTCTGTTACATTTTTTTACATAACTCGAGAACTAACCTAGCAATGGAGCCAAATTTGACATGTAAGGGAACTTGAATACGAGAAATGTTTCCATGGTTATTTGAGACTTCTCCCTTCTTCCAGCAGTGAGGATGGAAAAGAGGAGGGAACTTTTATACAATTTTCATACATAACTTGAGAGCTTATCGAGCAAATGGAAGCATATTTGGTATGGTAGGGTATTTGAATACGCGAAATGAATGTATGATAAATTGAGGGCCCTCCTTTCTTTCAGCTGGGAGAAATGAGGAAAGGGGGCTTTCATACCAATTTTTAGCATAACTTGAGAATTAATCGAGCAAGTAAAACCAAATTTGACATAAAAGGGTATTTAGATACCAAAAATATTTCTGAGAACTTTAAGAAGAGGAAAATGGGACTCACATATTTTCTTATAACTCCACTGTTTGGGTTGGTAAGCAATAGGAACCAAATTTAACATGGGATGGTATTTCAATACGAGAAATATTTTTATGATTATTTGAAACCATTCCAGTAGGAACATAGGATTGACGATATAGGATGGGAGGAATGCTTCCATACAATTTTTTCGCATAACCCGAGAATTTATCTAGCAAATGGACAAAATTTTACAAAAATTGGGAAATTATTTTGATAGGGTGCCATGATTATTTGCGACAACAACCTTCTTCCAGTTAGTAGGAACATAGGAAGAGCATTTTGTTAGCATTAGTTTTCAATTTATGTTGACAAAGTCTACGAATGGAATCAAATATGGCATGTAATGTTTTTGAGTACGAGATATGTTTCTACGATTATCATAGAGATCGTAGGAAAGAAACGGATTCCACATAAATTTTGTTATAAAGCTTGATATGAGAGGGTTTCTGGGTACGAAAATAATGGGTATGATTATTAGAGACCTCGACTTCATTCTAGCAGTAAGAGATGGGAAGGGCAGGAGGGCTCCCTTACCAATTTTTTGGCATAAATCAAGAACATATCAAGCAATGGAACGACCATATTTTATAAGATAGGTTATTTGCGTATGAATAATTTGAGAATCTCCTTTTTGAGGATGGAGACGGGAAGAAAACAGAGTTTATTCAATTTTGTCTTTGACATAACTCGAAACATCTTATCAAACAAATCTGGTGTATGCCATGTTTCAGATACTCAAAATATATCAATGGTATAGTTTGTTAGCCCATCCTGCGTTGAGAGGGAGAGATGGTGGTCATAAGACATGAGACATGAGACATGAGACCTAGAACCTGAGACCTGGGACCTGAGAGCTGAGGGAATTTATTTCAATTAATGAATTAAAAAACTTATGAAGGCCATATAAACATTCAAAATTTCAAATCTTTAAAACAAATTAAGATATCAAGTTTCAGAAAGTTAATTCAAGTCTACTTTGTATTGCAATTCAAAACAATCACAAAACAATCAAAATTAGAATAACTTTTAGAAAAAATCATTTATTTTTAAAGGTGTATCAAAGCACACCGGCTCTGCAAGTGGTTTATAAAATCCAATTTTATGTTTGAGTAGTCCGAAGAAAGCCATGTGAAAACCACTTATCCCTCATTTCCTCGCTTTTTCTACTCCAGGTGAGCATATCGTTAAAGTTCTACAAACAGCTACAGGAGCATGGGGCGGACGAACTGCTCAAACGCGAATACGGCGACCTGCTGATCACACCAGAAGACGGTTACAACGTGTCAGTACTGGTCGATCTGGAGAAGAGCTCGGAAAACTGGGAAGAAACCGTACGGAAGGTAGGGCTGCTCAAGCGAAACTGCTTCGCCTCGGTTTTCGAGAAGTACTTCGACTTCCAGTCACAGGGCGAAGGCGAAGGCGAGGGTCAGAAACGAGCCGTAATCAATTACAGGAACGATGAAACGATGTAAGAATTTTAGATTTTTTCGTCTTCTGTCATTTGACTATTGATTATTTCTCATTTTTGTTTCCTACCGAAGGTATGTTGAAGCAAAATCGGATCGAGTAACGGTGGTGTTTAGCACGATATTCCGTGACGAGGACGATGTAGTGTTAGGAAAAGTGTTTATGCAAGAACTGCGCGAAGGCCGAAGAGCATCCCACACGGCACCGCAGGTCCTATTTTCCCACAGGGAACCACCACTAGAGCTAGCCAATACGGGTGCACGGGTCGGGGAGAATATCGGTTATGTTACGTTCGGTAAGTCGGCATGTTTCCTTTGGGGCGATTCAATGGATTGTTGTGATAATTGTTTATTTTCCTCTTTTTAGTTTTATTCCCAAGACATACATCAAAAGAAACGCGTGATAATACGATAAATTTAATTCATATGTTCCGCGATTACTTGCATTATCATATTAAGGTGAGTACAATCTCTTTGCTATATGATGAATATGCTGAGGTATGAATGACATATTGGTGTTAAAATCCTAATGATCAAATAAAAAAAAAGTTGAATGATGCTAAATTGTTTGACAAGTTTTGCATAAACATCAATCTATTCATCAAATTGTGCAGGTACAAATATAAGCAATGCGAGATTTGAGATGTAACAATGAACAATATTAGGTAGTTTGAAAATGATTGAATTAATACATATTTTTACTGTTTAACGGTATAACGAATGATGGAAATATGCTTACTTTTCTTGAAATTCGAATGTTGGGATCGCAAAGTGGTTATGACTCCTACAATCTACCATAGATATTATTGTCCAATAAGAGGTTCTGGTCTGTTTTTTTTATGGGAATTTATCACGCAGTGCCATTCTTCCCTAGCCGGTTCTGGTCAGTAATATTTTGAGGAATGTAAAAGAAAAAAAACGACATGAAAAAAGCTTTATAAATTTGACTGCTTATTCTTATCATCAGTGCACACTGTTCAGTGGTTTAAAATAGCAAGAATGTCACAATTGCTAATATGAACGGTAAAATGTGGATGTAGCTTTTCCTTGTATTCACAAAGTTAGAGCTAATTTGATATTGATATATTTTTTTTATTGATCCACCCTACAGTGAGATAAAAAAAATTGTGATAACTTGTAAATTTGTGCGATTGGATTATTTAAATATGAACCAGTTTTAGTTTTTCAATAATTTGTAAAATGTAGGGGAGAAAGGGGTAACGTGGGCCATGGGAAAATGTGGGCCACTCTAAATATCTCAGATGTGTGTTGAGATAAAAATCTCTATCCATCTGTCATCGCCGTCGCTTTGTGTAAGCATATATGTTGTCTATATGATACGCATCATATGTATGTATGTATGTATGGTTCCCCCATCGGTAGCAAGGTCCTGCCTATGTCTGTGTGGCTTGGCCTTCGAATATCTTCTAGGGCTTCCACGGTCCGATGGTTCGTCGAAGAGCACCTGCAACGGTTCAGGCGTAAATATTGGTTTTAAGTATACCAGTTTTAGCAAAATTTGAAATTTTAGAATCGGCTAAAACACCCACTCCCCACCAGTGTAGGAGCAAATTTAAAACGGAAACACTTTCATTGCAGACACTCAATAATTGAGAAGAAAAAACCCAGTTTATTAGAAAAATTGCATACGTTTTGAGTTTCACGGTTAATTGTCTTAAAATTAACTCTACGAATATTCTTTTTGACAGAACAATGATTTCAACTATTCTACCAGGATTTCATTAATTTAAAAGCAAAAATGACTACACAACGAGGAAAAAAGGTCAATTGAAACAATTCTTCAATAAATTCAATCAAATTGCTTTGAATCAATGGAATAAGGTTTTGTTAAAATGAAATGAAAAAGCAATTTTTTTTTTCAAGTTATTGCTGACATTGATAAAGGAAATGAGAAATATTTATCCCAAAGTCAAAGGAAATTTTGTTTTTCGGTCCCGTCCAGCAGCGGACTATTGAGCTGAGACCACAGATTTGGTGATGCTGAGTGAGTAAATCAAATCGCCATGAAAAGGTCGCGCAAATGATTCGTTAAGGCATTCTTGATGGAACTCCCCGCTTTGTACATGTAACTTTAAAAAAAATCTCTCGATGCTCCGATTGGACACCAGCTAGCAACCACATCCTAAATTGTGAATAACTCAAATAAATGGTTTAAGAATATTGATTTAACATGATTCTTTTTATTATCGATAACATCCTGGAACTCCCTAGAATGTAATATTTATAAAACGTTCCAGTAACAGAAAAATAATAGATTTTACAACCATGCATTGTAAGTGAAATAAGATTCCTAAGAATATAAACTAAATTAAAACTGACAGCACTAAAAAATACATACTAATTTCAAAAATAGATTTCGTATTTCTCAATATTTTTTTTTTGCAATTATTATTCACTTATGATGCAATCAAAGTCTATTGACTTTCTTGGCTGCTTTCAATCATATTCGGTTCAGCATACTTGTGTTTGGAAGCTGCCTCGGCGTGTATTGACCGTACTACTGCTGAGGATTGATGAGATCCGGAACTCGTTCTTGATCCATTTTTTTTATTGAGTGAATGGAAATTCACTGTTATTTTTCCTGGAACAGAACACTTACTTACATGCGGCACCTGTTCGAGTAACTGCTTCGTCGCAGGGAGTGGAATGTTCCAATTGAACATTTTAACTCAGCCGATTTGAGATTGTCCATCAGCTGGATTCACTAATTCGTCGAGCCCAAATGAAAAGCTCAAATGATATGGTTTTTATTAACATCTATTCTCAATTTATGTTACGTATAGGCTGGTTGAAGCGAAAAAAACATTCAAATAATATCTCAAAAAGAAACTATTATCACACCCAATGTTACTCAAACATGTGTGAAAGAAATCATTGTTGGCTAAAATTTTCTCACCGTGAACTAAATCGGTCTGTCGGGTCTGTCGTATATTTTGAAATCCTGTTCCAAATTTGCATGAATTTGGAACAAAGGCGTATAACTGTTGGGAATTTTAAAATCGATAACTGTGCTAAAACAGCAATATACGCCACCGGTGCCAGCCGAAATGTTTTAGCGTGGTCGAAAACCGTGTTTTGCATCTACCGTTGGGACAGCCCGAAGGAAGGCATCCAACCCTCAAAAACCTACAATGGCCGGCTACCCGTACCGCTTGCAATTATTTCTTTGGGTTATCCCCAGATGCATTCCTTCTAAAAATATAAATATTATAAAATATCAAGTGGAAAGGAAAATTACTTAAAATATTCAATAAATATGCAGTTATATAGACAGTTTTCTTTAATAAAAGGATACGGACCTGGAAAGAAATTTTAAATCTATGGCAAATTTTATAAATAGGTATAGGCATAGTTTATATGGTATGCAAATTATTAATAAAATGTTGATTTATTTTATTATGAAAAATGATTCGGTGGCACAGGAAACTAACGTTGTGTCCCTATCTAGCGATAGGCGTATCTTCACCGGGTAACTGAATTATTAAAGGTTCTACTAAAATAGCATAGAACTGTATGCATTGCAATTCATACTAAGTCAAATTTTGAATTATCCTCAGCCAACAAGAAAGCTTATCACAGAGTGAAAAACAGGAAAAGGAATACGTTTAGGTGTCCGTGAATGATGAAATTTATATAGATATTCTTATAAATGGAATTTCCTCACCGGGTTCTGTTTCGCTCATGCCAGCAGCCTATCCGTAGCCGCCATCATTCAACAAACGCCGACAGCCAAGCGGTTTAAACAGGATTCGGATGTCGGATGTTTGATCCAATGACACTACGCTTACACACATATCTTTACAAGCTTTTAAGTAAAACTCATTGATGAAATACCACACAATGAAAAGCAAACGAAAACCGTACAAATGTTCCACCCACAAACAACGCAAACCATTCGATATTAATGTGTGCGTGATAGACCGAACTTTTTGAGCCTCCGCCACCAGTAATTTTTTCGCTCATAGAATGCACATGCAACAACAAAGACCGCGTAGAATTTCTTGCACTATAACTCCACTTGGTACCATCCGACAAAATAGAAACGCCCATTCTAATTTTTCACAATTTTCAATAAACACGCACAATTAGAAATACATCGGCGCGAATCACAAACTGCAAATTTATCACTCCCCGTTCGTCATAATATCGAACCACTAAATAATTCTTCAAAATTTCACTTCTACGGTGGCCGCAACCCAATGCCATTAATCCCAATACATTTTCGAAAAACGCGTCGGATCGCTCGACAACTATTAAGTATGCCTCGATTGGTGAAAAGGATAAAATTTCTTCCTAATGTTTCACAACTTTCTTAAACCACCCACGAATTAAAATACATCAACGCGAACCGCGACCGGAGATACCGCAACTAGTGAACTGTTCTGCTCGGCTATTCACATACAATTGATGAAAGATGTGGAATAAATTTATTGTAAAAATTGATAAGTCCCAAGAATGATTTGAGTTCAGAAACATTTCCCGGAACAGAAGATTTTTCAATAGTTAGAATTTTATCAGGACATGGTAAAAGACCTTTTTTTGTTATAACATGACCCAAATAGGGTAGTTCAGTGACGAAAAATTTACATTTGTCTAGATTTACTTTGATGTTTGCATCTGACAGTCTGGATAACACTTTAATAAGTTTTTGATAACACTCTTGTAAAGACGGAACTGCAATTAGAATATCATCCAAATAACATAAAACATTTTCAAATCCTATTAAAATTTGATCCAAAACTTGCTGAAATGCCGAATGCTTCTAAATCAAGCGAGCAAAAATGCTTGCATCCTGCCAATTTGGCAAATAAATCCTGTGCTGTCGGCAGCGGATATGTATAAGGAATGAGAATTTTATTGATTGAGACCTTACAGTCTATAACCAATCGAATGTCATTGTTTTTCTTCATGACTATCACAACAGGCGAAGCCCATTCACTCGTTTTGATTGGTGTTATAACATTTTCCTTTTCAAGTTTAGTTAAATAGTCAATAACTTTATCTCTTAGTCGATATGGAACTTCATATGCTTTTTTGAACATCGGGATATCAGTTTTAAGAACCAATTCAGCCTCAAACCCTTTTATGGGAGTAGAAAAATCTTTTTTGAAAACTTTGAAAAATCTCTTTTTTACATCTGAAATCATTTCATCAGTTGATTGTACATTAATATTTTGTATCACCTCTGAATTTGAAAAAAAAATTCTTCCAACTCGGATAAAAAATATCCAGCCAATCTCTACCCAAAAGGGGAATGAATGAATTGTCACAATCCAATACAATTATTTTCAATTCAGTTTGTATGTTTCGAAAATTAACGAGCAATTTTGCTTCTCCAAAAATTTTTAAATTTGAACCGTTTACAACTATCAGTTTTTTTTTTAGATTTTCGAATATTTTTGTCAAAAAGCGAAATATATTGCTGAAACCCAATAACCGTTACCGAAGATCCACAATCCACCTCCATTTGAAGAAATTTTCCTTCAATATTTAATTGCACAAGGCAAGGATCACTTATTCTGTTAACAATTTCCAAATGCATGCAATATAATGTACCTGAGTCTGAATCCGAATCTGAATTCGATTGGGATGTACGCATCCTGGCCATGAGATCGCTTAGTGCTTTACCAGCCTTGTCTTCCTGTTGAGCATCAACATATTTGATTGCATTCCGCTTCATGTTCTTCATTGCAAAACATTTCCGTGTAGGATGACCAAGAATTCCACAGAATCCGCATTTGATTTTGGAGTAGTCGGGTTTGTTGAATCCACAAAAAACCAAAGTTATTTTTTCAATAGTTAAAATTGTTTAAATAGTGTATTAACATTTTTGAAGTTATTCCAAAGTAGCTCTTCAAAAGCTTTTAACAAAATAATATGAAATAATTCCATTAATAGCCTTTATTAAACTATTCCCTCCTATCAGTGTTCGAAAGCGTACATCCACTCACGAATGCGAGCAAAGACGTCGGATTTCCTGAAGGTGCTCAACCGTGCTCGACCCGAGCCGAAAACAACTGAAAAGAAAACTATCACGTACGTTTTTCTAGACATTTTCCGTCAACCGGTTCTAATCAATTTTCGTTCGTTACAGCGGCCGAACATTTATCAGAAAGGAATGATTTTGGAACTCATCTGACATCTAGTTGTTAAATGTGTAAGTAAATATTTACTAATAAACAGAATGGAAAACCATGCCAGAAATTTGAAAAACCACTAGGATCGCTAGTTCAAATCGTTTTATATACCGGTGATTTTTACCGGCGTTAAGCTAAAATAGTGAAAACCAGGACTCTAATGGGACAGATTTTGAAATTGCGACATTTATTAAACACTAAGCATTTAAAAGCGTGCAAAAGCGAATAAAATCCCTATGATAAGAAAGGAAAAAAATACATGTATTAAAACATACAACCACTTCTGGAACGTAAAATATAGAAAGTTAGCAGTAAATTCCTTAATCGCCGCTGCCAATAACAAAGAAAAAAGTAAAAAATCACAGTTATTATAAAACTAATTATAATAAAACCATTTTTAAAGAAATTTAATTATTTTATTTAAATAAAGAAACAAGTTGGATTTATCTTTACTGAGAATCGGTCAAGCGCTAGTGAACCATGTATGCAATAGTACTAATCTTTAACGTAGAAAATAATTTCGGGGAATTGGAGGCATTGCGTAAGTGGCGAGTGAGATGTTATTTAGAAACAGCGTTAGTTTCTTTTACAGCTCGGGTCTATTGGTTGGATATAAATTTGTAACACATTGGCTGATCGAAAAAATACGATTGAGGTTGTTCCTACGTCTTGGCATTGGTTACAAAAAAAATCTAAAGAAATTGAAAAAACTATAGAGCCAGTATGTTACAAAGTTTTACTCATGCCAGTCATCAGGATTGAGAATACAAGTATATAGTAGGTACCCGGTGCTGAAAAAGAAGAATTAACACATACTAACCTTTAGCGTATAAGCGCCTACTCCAGATACCCAGACTGATCAGTGGCGCTTGAATCCATACAACTACAAGTCGCCCAGAATCATACGCCATCTGTCGGGGCATCGTGAAACTACTGTGCTTCATCAAGAAAAAAAATTACACTTGATAATTAACAAGCCAAATGAAAACCGTCTTGATTGAATCACCTATTAGTATTTAAAATTCTATCTCAAATATTTTCACTATCGTTTTTGTCTTCAATGTTAATCGTTTACTTTAATTTACTGTATCACAATTAGAGATGAATGTTATACAAACAATGACTGTTGATCGATTGAGATGAAAAAAAAAATACAAACGCAACGTTATAGCGGTCCTTAGTTCAGAGCCAATTAATTTTGAGATTCAGTTTTGATTTCAAAATTAATTTATCCGGCTGAGTAACAGTATGAAAATTATAATGTCTGTTATAAATAATTCATTGAATTCGGAATAGTTCGTCTTAATCTGAAAGGTTGACTGCGACCAAAAAAAATACAAACTATATATAACTCCTTGAAAAACTTGAATTCTAATTTACCTTAACTGTTTCTTGGCTCGTACCTAGATAGATTTGAGGAGTGAAATAAGTTATTCACATATTGAATAATATCTAAATGTGATGAATGTATTGATAAGATCTTTAATCCTATTTGCCGCCGGAAGTTTTCGTGATATAATGCTGCTAGTTTCACTAAAACTTATAAATTTTTGGAAAAATAACCTCAGAAACGACCGTGTTTATCGACCGGGTATTTTTCCCTGCTCAAATGTGCGTGAGAAATGTCAAAAAAGCAACTATAATGACCATTTCGTGTGAGTTTTCATTACGTCGTATGAATCATCTTGAAAATTCACAGAAAATTTCTTCAAAAGTTATCAAAACAACATTAAAATTTGTATTTCACATATAGAATATGTTGTCCAGGCTACAAATATTTTAAATGGAATGAAGTTGCTGCTAGTTTAAGTCATTTTTTTGTTTTTTTCGTAATAAAACTGTTTGTTTACATTTTGTTTCATATGACGTAATGAAAGCTCACGCGAGATTTTGGCATAATTCTGGACTGGACTGGACTGGAAAATTAACCTTAAAAGCGACCATGTTTTTAGACTTTTTCCCCATCTTAATCCGTACACGAGAGCAAGTGCGCGTGAGAAATGTCAACTTAAAAATCTTTTATTCGAAAAATAATTGTTGAAAAACTACACTGAATTTGGAATATTTCAAATCCATTTCTTTTTGCTTCCGAAGTTTTTTCACCTTTGAAATTCAACCAAATTCTTTGATTCAAAGTTTTGTTAAAACCATATTTCGAAAGTAATTATTTTACTAAATGAATCCATTCTTCAAAAAACTATAATTTTGAACAAGGGTAATTTTAATGTTCCTTAACCGATGCCAACTAAACTTATATATCGATTTCAATGCTTTTCCACACCACCAAAACGAATTTTAAATGGTAAAAGAACAGTACTATCTTGATGCAAACGAAAGTCATTTTTATTTTCTTGTCGTTTTATGGAATGTCAAATAGCGTATGTCTGTGTGAGTGAATTCATTTGATGTTTTGATTTTGATGTGACGAATTCACGTTTGTTTTATTTTAACCATGGATAAAATCAATTACATGTGCGATATTCAAAAAATGATTCGAAATTCAACCAAAAAAATTATAATGAAAAAATAACTTAACAACAGAACAGGAGAAGCTAAGCTATTCTTACTAAGCAGACTCGGATGATTGAAATTTTTTGTCAAGAATCATCATTATGTCAACCAACGCACTTTGTTAGATATTGTACTAAATTTTCAGGAAAATGCATCATCTCGAAGCCAAAAATATTGTTTCCACAACTGCCTTTTCCAGTGGGTGGTAAAAGGGCTAGTTTGATATCCAAGTTTAGTTAGATATTTTGAAAAGAAGACATCTCTCGAATGTGACAAAATTTTTCATAGAAAGGGAAGTTTTAGGTTTTATTGGAGAAAAAAAGTAAATAAAAATCTGACACCGTTTTTTTGTTGTAGATGGTGACTTAATGGTATATTTCGTTGTTGCGATTTGCATTAAGCTTCTTCTGTTAACAGAACATTGCTTTACAAATTTTGTAAATATCACCTCTACTTTTGTTTTATTCAGTTCTTGTAAACTTTTTCAAATGCGGCAATACGGCTAGGTGAAGGGTTTTGAGAAACTCTAACTGAAACAGATTGTTCAACATAATTTTGTAAGAATCTCGTCCATTCAACTGATTTAACAGTTCTAAACAGTAGTATAATTTAAAGCCACATTCAATATACTGTAGTTTTGCAATATACAATCAGTGGAATGATTTTATGATGTCATTTGTCGTTTTCTCAACAAGTCCTCAATCGTTTTATAACTATTTACAAATAATTGGTTTTGTCACAATATTTTTCTACCAGGGAAACTTGAACTTACCCTTGACGGTGGTTTCGGGATTAACGAAATCTTGCAGTTGAAAGTGATCTTCACAAATGAAGCCAAAGATGTCATAAAATGGTTATTTTTCAACCACAACGCAATAAGGAAGTGGTGCAGAAAATCTCAAGTTTTCATTCAATTTTCATTTCTGTTGAAGTCGATGTATTTTTTGTGAGCTTTATGGTTGAATTTTAACCATATTTGGTTAATGCGCTCCAATTCAAAAACGGTTCTTCAGTGGTTTTAGAAATATATCGTGTTATTTTTTTTCTATCAAAAGTAGGTAATCATAAACGACCGTGTTCATCGCTAGATGTAAAAAAAAACATATAGCACAATGCAAATGTGTGTGTGATATATCGAGATTTTTCCTTTTGTGTGTGTGGCCGTTAGTTTCACGATAACCCGTAGATAGCGCTGCGGAACAAGCGCCAAAATCAGCCTTCAGTGGTTAGTCTGGGTATCTGGTGTCTGCGGTATAAGGTTATATACGGGCGATAGTATTGCCGAAAAATAGGCCTCAGCCATAACCTCAAATTCAGATTTGCTGGCGGCCTCACCAGTGATGCTAGGTGCGTAACTAAAATCAGTATTTGCTTGTTTTAAACTAATTATAATATTTCAGAATTGATTAAATTTTTTAACTATCAACAGCTAATCGCTTGAATTCATTACGGGGCATCCTTAAATGGATGAAGATAAGCCATCTTTTGCTAATGAATTTTCTAGGTAAATTCAAAACATCTGAAATATATTTTCATGTACTGAGCTTGGTAGATTAAAAAAGAGTTGTTTCTAACTTCTTAACAAATGCAAAATCATTCACTGTTACAAACAAGTAAATTAATGAAATCCCCGTTTATTTTGACTTTGAAAATAATTGTTTACATGCTCTGATTATTTTAAACATATCCACATAATTCGCTACATCGTTTAAGTGTGCGATACAGTAAGTTGTTATTTCGTTTAGATATATGATGCGTTTAATTTCACATTCAAATGGAAATCTACGGGAAAGTTGCATGAAAAGGTTTAACAATAACAATGTAAATTAAAAAATATAATCATTTTCAAAATATCTATACAGTTGGCACCCCTGAAAACCCAAAAAAATCAAAACACGAATATCTGTGTATCGCTTTTTCACAGGGCGAATTGGTCGATATAAGTACCAGAAAATCGCGTTTATCGTACGCCCTTCTCAAAAATCGATTCTGTTCTCCCATGGTTTGAGGTTAGGGCTGAGGCCTCCTGCTAAGGGTGTGTTCGTGTAGAACTGTCAATATATCCTAATGGAAAACCTACATAATAGAGCGATATCTGCTCTCCTCCTCTCGTCGGTGTCTTTGTGTAGAGAGATAAAATCTAAGAAATGTGTCGCACAATTCCGAGATTATGTACTTTGACCCACGATAACGACGCAAAATTTATAGAAATAACATAAGAAAAAGTTGATCAAAGAGTAAAGGTTCGTATCCCCTAAGTCGTTAGTGTAGACAACTGAAAGCCGTACAGACTTTATAAAACAAATAGACTACCATACTAAACCAATGTTGTTTACGATGTAGTCAGTTGGACAGTCTACCAGAAAAGCACTTATGATAATTAGATATTAGAAATCGTGTAAAGTTATGTTACAGTTTGTGACTAATACCAGCTAGAAAAAGGGTTGCAATGACATTGTAAGGACTCGTTCCCACTAGGAGACAGTTGGTTTCGAGTCAGTCTCAATGTCTCCCATTTCCTTCAAGAGACACTGAGACTGTCTCATGTTTCCAGCAACAACAACAGCCAACAAAATTCCGTCTGGCAACTAAAATCGAGCATTTGTCGCCTAGTGTGGACTACACGCTCGGCCATGTTGAACCATAAATGCTTGAAAAATAACCATAATCGAAGTTTTGTGGATCAAGTCATTTTATGAGTTTTCAGTGAAAACTCATAAAATGAGATTTGGAGGAGAACTTGGATTATGGTTATTTTGTAAACATGGTCGAAAAAGTAAAAATCTGCAGAAAATCGAGGATTTTTATATTTCATTTGCTTAAACATAAAAAAAAATCAAAGGAAGAGACCATGTATAATAGCACAATTAAATCCGTGTTATTTTCAAAAAAGCTTTTATTGGAAAATGGAATTACTAAAGGGTTGTGTGGTAATATGTGTCGATCACGACAGGGTTCAAATAATATTTTAAGTCGGCCACTTCCGGATGATCCGCTGGTTCTAACTCCCCGGTGACTGCACCCGATGCTGAGCCCGTTTTGCCCTTTTCCAGTGCTGTTCTTCTACCAGCAGCTCAGGATGGGACAGACTTGCCGAATTAGACGAAGCCCCTCATCATTCTTATCATCTGCAATAAAAAGATAAAAAAAATGATTCTTTGAAATGTTCCATGGAACAATGTAAACAAAATAGAAATATAAAAAAAATGTAGCCAGCTTACCTTTTAATTGGAAGATTCCAAAGATGTGTAGTTCAAGCAACTTTTCAAATAAACCGGGGTTTCGCCCCCGGTGCGCAGATGAAAAGCCACAGTTTCTAGGGGGAGGAGCATTCGTCTTTTTTACACCACTATCTCGTTGGTGTTGCTGCTGGAAGTTCCTGATACGAATCCTCTTGAAGCTTCAGATTCACCACCCGAACGGGACTGTTTTCCTTTGAAACTGCTAGCCATTTAGAGCAGCTGTGGTCCACCACGATGGTGTTAAATTTTCGGAACCGCTCGTTCTGTTTGAGAAAAAAAAATTTGGAGGTTATTGACGAGGGGGATTTGGAGGATGTGAAATATAATTTCAAATTGTCATCACTATATTGTTTAATTCTCCATACTTACCCGATATATGATCAAATAATCCTCCGGGAGCTGCATAATAACTAAAAACTCTATAAAACCCGACCCACAGCCGTAGAAAACAAACAACCGAACTGCGCGTCCAATAATGGCAACTTTTTTTTCAAACAAATTGCGTTTAAAATTTAACCATTTTCTAAGTTCACCACCAGAACTTAGGAAATGCTTGAAATTCAACCGAACACAATGGTTGAAAAATAACAATAATGACAGTCTTGTCGGAAAAACCATGAAATGGTTCAAAAAAAGTCATTTATGGTTGAAAAAAATGAGCGTGTAGGCTTCAGACATCATCGTCATTTGTTCACACACAAAAAATCATAGTCACTATGCAGGGAATGCAGTCGCTTTGCTATGGGGCAATGTGAATAGATTAGGTAAACTAAATAATTTTCCAAATCAATACAGAAGAACTCATCGAACAAACCTTCATGCGAATCGTTTAAACAAAAAAAAAAATCACGGTAAGCCTTTATGGCTGTTGCAATTTAGGATCGTAACTCGCATCGTAAACCTGAAAGTCAAAAGGATAAAAATTAATGATCAAATGAAATGTTAATATAGCACTTCTAATGCTGTGGCTTGAACGAGAGATGCAAAATCACTGTAAACTATCTGAAAGCAAATAAAAACCAATACTGAATTGCTAAAACTTTAGGAAAAGAAAGGACAAAGACGAACAAAAATGATGGCCGAAATTTTGAAAACGCAAACTTCTTCGAGCATAGAGACGAGGAACCGAAGAAACAAATTAAATTTAATAAACTGAAACTTGTAAGATACATATAAATCCGATTTGTGATTTCATAATCATTCTTATTTCTGATGACATACCTTGTACTTTGATGAGCGAAGCTGAAAAAAGCGAGTTAGTTTTCCGAATTTGAAGCATATTATCTAATTTAGGATTTACTGTCCATGGACGTTTTTGTTTCTAAATAATATAGAGCATGTGTTTGGTCATTCAAAGCGATCGCCCGCCCCCGGTATATGGAATTAGAAAAGGAAGCTAAACGATCTTGCAGACGAGACAAGAGAGCATAGACAAATCCCCTACACTCAGAGGAAATCTTATTATAAATTTCATAAGATACATCTTATGAACCACTTTTTTGCGTCCAAACTAATTATTCATAAGAGTCTTATGAAATTCTTTCAATTTTCGTACGAAGTTCTTATGAAAAATAGAAGCAACGGCATTGTGAAAAAATGATGAACACATTCATTCATAGCATCAGTTTTTTTTTCATCATCTAACAGTACGAAGCAATCGCCAGTTCAAAGTTAATATAGTTTTCCTTCAATGTTAAATGTTATTGTTATCTCCGGATTGGTAAGTTCGATTTGATGTTTTTGGTGTGAACGCTGAATACATTAGTAAACTAAAATACATTATTTGTTTACTTTTCAGCAAGCTGATCGGCAAAAAACGAAAGGTCGAAGATTAAGATGCGGCAAGAAAAAACTTCGATGGAGCCGTCTGTTGATGCACTGCTGATGGTGACCATGGAGGATTTAATTTTAAACAAATTTGGCAAACAATAAAGTGAATGTTTTCAGCATGAAATATCGAGAATTTTTCTTATTAGAAAGTGATTTACTGTTTCCATAAGAATCTCTTATGAAAAGCAACAACCTCTCATTGAAGTAGGCGTTCATCTTCAGAATTCATTCGCGTCATAAGACAATCTTATGAATTTCATTAATTTTTCTTATGGCGCCACTTCATAAGAGAATCTTATGGCATACATAATAGTATTTTTCTGAGTGTAGGACAGAAAGAAAAAGAAACCGCTGTCAATCCAGATATCCGTAGCCTGTCTAACATTTTTTCCGCCTTGATGGTTCTAAGACGAATGCTAGAATGCCGCTTAAAGATCAAGCAGGTCAGTTTTTGTAGACAGATCGAACAGATGAGCTCGATCGTTGAACTGAGAATTTCTGACAACGAATAGCTGATGGAGTTGTCGTCAATAAGCCCTAAAAAACTGTTTGAAATAAAGCAATAAGGAATGCTCAACACCGGATAATCATGTGTGGATCACTTTCCGACACTACCAATAATACTGCAAAAAATATATAAGTATTCCAGAATCCAAGGAACAGCTTAAACTCCTGTAGTTTTAGTATGCAAATGTTAAAATTTTTATGAAGCATTCATTGTAAAAGTACATATTTCATAAAGAATCCTATATAAATTTGAAAAAACAAACTGTCAATTTTTATTTTTTGAGATTTTTTTATAAGAAAAGGGGAGTAAGGGGGAATTTTGGGTCACTTTTTTATTTGCTCCACTACCCATTTCATATAAAACTAGCTGATCCGGTACGAACGTTTCACTTTCAACTTTTAATATGTGATGAGAATTTTCTATTTGAATGATAATTGGGATACGTTTTCACGACAATTGCATTACACATCAACACTTTCGTCACAAGACAAGAAGAGGGAGAACTCCAAGATTTGCAACGTGTGGCTAAACTGAGCGGCTTATTTGAGTAAGGGAGCGTCACACGTTTTTTAATGTGACGGGGCCTCCCAGGAAATATATCCGTGACCCAAATATGGGTCCCATGGCGACGAACGTGTTAAACAATATTAATAAACAACTTTGCGCTTTCCAAGGGCACGATTTCTCCCTATATGCTAACGGTGTTTTGAGCGTTGACGCGGTGGTTCACAGGCTTGTAGTCATAGCTGCGAAGAAGACCAGCAAGGAGGTTGGGAGTTGATCCTGCTCACTGTGCTCGAAGTCGAAGACATTATAATAACGTAAAAAGAATATTTTTGCGGAACGAAGAGGGTCGTTGCTGCCATAGCGCGTGCTTCATGGTTCCAGAGAGAGCAAGTTTCTATTATGCAAGGTTCTTTCTGGACCATAAATATTACAGCGAGAAAGTAGCCAGCAGCAGTAAATTTCGTTACGAAGTATCTTTGCCACAAACAGCGATTGACCGATGGAACGACGATCCGACAGCGTATGAAGTCCAAGCAGAGCACAACGATGAGCGTATGGCGGTAAATTTAAAGGATTCTCCCAAGGTAGCTTACGAAGAGCGTAATGCACGAGCCGATGGCTTCAAAACGCGCTGTTTATGAAGCTTCAAGAGGCCATCAGCAGATTCCAAAATCGATCGCAGCAGACATCAGTACAAAGCTCACAAGCTGACTGGATCAGTGAATTCTTTGCTCTGATGTACAGTAAATCCCATCATTCGGTTTGCAATGCTCAAAACAAGTCAATTATAAACGCACTAATTAACGACTGCGTCCGCGAAGCTTGCAATTCATAACAATCAGCTTGACTGTTTATGACTAAAAATATTTTCAGGTCATTCGCGTATAGGAGAACTCCACATCCAATCAGTAGCAAGTTGATGTCGTTACAGAAGAGCGTAAACAATAAAGGACCAGGATTGCTGCCTTGGGATACCTAACGTTCAGTTACCGAACATTTTCTTTCCGATGGTGAGAGTTTCTAACTCCTGTATTATAACAGCCCCGATTGCTACGTCTCGCTTGCATCGCATGCTATAGAAAATGGCTGTGTGTAGTCCGGCAATGCTAAGACTGGTGCTGAAACTGAGGCCGACTTAAATTTCTAAAAATCATCTTCTGCATCCCTTGTCCACACGACCTTCTATTTGGTCTTGGTTAGTTCTGTGATGGCTGCTGCAAGTTTCGAAAAATTGCCGATAAATCTCCTGTACCCATTACAGAAGCCCATGAATCGCTGAACTTCCTTACGGTTTTGCGGAATTGGAAATTTATCTAGGGGAAAGTTGGGTAAGACGGATACAGCGGGTAAAACGGACACTTTCAGGGTTGCTAGCGAACCGGGAAAACCGGGAAAACCTGGAAAAACTTTGGAATTACATCACGTCACCGGGAAACCGGAAAAAACCGGGAATTTCGACACCTCACCGGGAAAATTGACATGTTAGATATTTTCTCATAAACGCTTATTTTCGTTCATTAGTGAACACCCGAAGTATGAATCGCTTTTTTAACTAATTGCGGAGAAATATGAGTTATCTCATTTTTTCGCTCGCCGCAAGCAAATAATTTGACTGTGTAAGACGTTTTTAAGCACAGTTACACCTCTTTTTCACCAGAAAAAGATATAGGTTTTCCAATGTTGTTTTGTATATTGTTTGAACTAGCCTGAGGAACGAAGCATCACATTGCAAATGTTGAGTTTTAAATCCATTCTACGTTAAGCTGTTGCTCGAAGTTTCCGAAATCAAAGGTCTCAACCTTGATATAAAATAATATTTTACACACAAACAATTAAAGTCCAGTCCTGTCTTCTACGCTCAGAGAAATCTTGGTGTTTGAACCAAAAAAAAAATGATTTTGATTCCAAAAAAAATTCTATTGAAACAAACCTCTTTTTTATTTGATACTATGTATTATAAGTTTGATTCTAAAGATTTTTTTTTGAAACAAATGATTTATTCTTTGAAATAAAAAAATAATTCGCATCAAAGAATCTGTTTTAATTTCAATGGTGAAAAATTCTTTGAAATAAAGGAAAACAGATAAGAAACAAAGGATTTTAAATTTGTGCCAGATTCGAAGTAATTTTCCTTTGTTTGGGTACAAAACAAAATAAAATTCCCTTGTCCTAAAAAATTTATTTGCTGCGTGTACACGATATTTTCACGAATCTTTAGTTCAAATGACTATTACTTAAGTTATTCATAGGTTTGTATTTAAAAAAAAAATATTTTCAAAAATATGTCTTTGAATTTGTACAAAAAATATAACTACATTCAGAAAATAACTAAATATTTTCCTGCAATCTGATGATTTTAAGTTTTGTACGACAAATCCCAATTCACGTTGATTTTATAATATGTTTCGATGTATTGTTAACATATTTCTATACAAATTATACCTTTTTTTTCTAGAAATCTTCAAAAATTCTTGAAAATTTATCGGCTGAAAAGTACTATATTATAGTTTCAGGATCAATTTAACCGGACTTATTTTTTCAAAATTGTTGAAATTGTGGAGTTTGTTAGATTTGTGAAAAAATATGAAAACCTGTCAATTTGATACGAAAAGACTATGTGTTAGAAGACGCCGAAGTGTATGCCATGATTTCTAACCGTTTAACAAGTTTTGGGATACAATTATTAGAAATTTGAAGCCCTTTATAATGATTTTTTTTATTCACCATGATTTTATATGAAAAAACAAGTATAATATATATCGGGAAAATCATCATTTATAACCGGGAGAAAACCTGGGAAAACCGGGAAAAACTTTGGAATTTCTAAACGAAAAATCGCTAGCAACCCTGCACTTTCAATATTTCGAGAATTACAATGTTTGGCACTAATCTAATGATGGGAATATGTTCGCCTGAATATATCAACACTTTCGAGACCCTTTGTTTATTTATAGCAAGCAAGGTCCCATAATAGTAAACAAAACAAACAAAAACTTTGAAAATCCATTATTTGATGTAATTTTCTCTCCTAATAAAATAGTTCATAACTCGCAAAATTTTCGAAAATGTCAACCGTTTTCAAAGGAGGAGTGTTTATAAGGCTTCTTTTTAACCATATGGAGTGATAATCAGCGAGTTTCGGTCAAAAGGCTTGGACATCAATTGTTTAGAAAAAAAAAAGTTGCTAAGGCGGGTAAGATGGACACCTCAAGGTCGGGTAAAACGGACACATAAGTTTCTCCAGGTAATTAAAATTTGTCATCGGTTTGATCCTCCATATGCCTTCAGAAGACCTTGGCAAGAGCAATTGCCGATCGAAAAGCACTCAACATCTCAAACAGGCCATAAAAACTGTAAAAACAGGATCTCCGGTGAAGAAAGCACCTATAATATACGGAATTCCGAAACCACACTGTTTCGCTTCTGGACTCGAACCAGTTGGTTCCATTTTTGGTTTAAAGACGTTTTCTTATACTTAACTCACAATAATATCTACATTTACATCTTTTCTGAACAGTGTCCGTTTTACTTGACCATTTTTGAAAAGTGTAATTTGCAAGCCTTTTTTAGATGGCTATAAAACAGTCTTGATGAAGGAAATTTACTAATACCAGTGGTTAATGCGATAGCAAACAACCTAAACTGGCCATCTGCACGAAAACTGCGATGAAAATAGCAATATCTGGTTTTCTATTGCGATTCTACCTTAGGGTGTCCGTCTTACCCGCCTTTCCCCTATACACTCTGTCTTCTCTTCATCTACGTGCCAATCATTTTCATCAATACAAATACCAAGTTTTTGGTTTTTTGGCGATACAATTTGGATTTTTTAGGCCGAGAGTGTCAGCTGTGCTTTCTGCAGCCTTTTAGCAACTTCGGATGTATGTGGTGTGCAAAGGTTCTGGAGCATATGATGATATTATCGAGATAGTATACGACGAATAGTTTCATGTCCGAAATAAGATGTGTCATGAGACGGGATAGGGCCTCGCCGTACAAAGGCCAAATGGAACCACTTTGAACTGAAAGTGTCCTTTTGAAGGGATTGTAAAAGCTGTAAGTGGTCTTGAATCACGATGTAGAGGCAGCTGTCAAAAAGCATCCTTTAAATTTAGTGAGCTGATGTATGCACATCCTCCTAGGTTGTTGGATTGGATACCCCTCGTTCACCATAACGCTGTTAAGGTGTCGTGCGTCCAAGCAGACTGAGGTTATGACCGAATTTATCTCTGCCAATTCAAAACTATTTGAGGGGTCGTCGAACGCAAGCGAAGAACCATTACCCTCTATTGCTGATTCCCCGCCTGAGAGTTTTCTGCGTCTGTTCGGTAGGCGAAGCAGCTTCTTAATGAGTTGCTTTTGCGCCCACAACGGTAGCAGAATAATATCGCCTGCTGCAGTGGGCAGTTTATGAATCTGTGGCCCTCTTCATCGCAGTTCCAACAAATTCGGTTTGGTTGCCTATAAATGGGTCCTCCTGCTACTGTTAGGTATCTCTGCTGTCCAACTGCTGCGCTTTGCGCCGTTTGCGATTGATTATCCGGTTGCGATGCTATTTGTTTTCCCGTATTTGCTTGTCCTCCATACCAGTTTTGAGGATAAAGAATTTGCTGGTGAGGGTGTTGATACCCTTGTTGCAGTTGTTGAGGCTGCTTATACTTTTGCTGCGGTTGTTGATACTCCCGTTCCCGTTGCTGTTGATATTGTTTCTGTGGTTGCAGGCATCTTTTGCAGGAACGTCCTCGGAGGCTGCTGCTGTTTTTGCCTCAGTGCTTCAATGGTGGTTGGTTTGGAAAAACAGTCCGATGCTAGGGCTAAATTTGGCTTGTCCCTTCGGAAAAACCTCTTCGTGCCCGAGGGAAACTGATGATTTTGGCGCGCAACATTGCCAAGTTGCTACTGGGCCCTTTTCGCACGTTAAGCTGGTTTGTTCCAGAACGACTTAACTTTGGAAAACTTTTATAAGGAGTCGTCATTTGGTTATTGTAATTTTATTGAGTAACGATAGCCTTCTTTGGTAATATTTACATAAGGTTAAGAAGAGTACAGGGAAAGTATAAAACAGGAGAATCAACGTAATCACAACACATTTAGACTGGAATAATAACTTTAAACAGTTCTTTTAAAACTGGTTCTGGTAGGTTTAAGTTTTGTTTCTAGGGGGATGCTGTTCCAGCTTGACGCACCGTGCACCATGATACTTTTCCCGCTCGACATGGTGTGCCTGGGGATTATGAAGCTTCGGGACCTCTTAAGCTGCACTCTTTGCAGATTTTGTTGGAGATAGTCGGGTAACAGGCCTTGGTATCCTTGCCACATGAAATCTAGGATCCTGATTTCAAAGTTAGCTTAGCTTAGCTTAGCTTGATTAACTACTCACATCCACCTTAAACTGTAAAACCCGAAATGCATGGTTGAAGAAAATGTATTCATGACTTGTTCAAAAATCTAATTATGATGAAATCTAGGATCCTGATTTCAAAGTTGTACAATAAGTCATGTCCTAAGATTGTTTTGCGTACGTTGGCTGTTGGGGATTTTTTTTTATTATCTGACAATTTGCGCCGGGGTCTTCAGATTTTCCCCAAAATTGAAAATTTGGTTCATTTTTGCGACTTAAAAACACATGTATTTTTTTAGATTTCTAACATTTTTATTTTTTGAGTTAGCTTCGGTTAGATTTTTTTGTCAATAAAAAATAACCATTTTTCAAAGCTACATAACTCTGTTGTTTCTCAACGGAAATTATAAAATAGCACATCAAAATGCATTGAAATTTTATCAGCTTTCCAAATAGAATAGTTGAAAAAAAATTAAATAATTACCTTCAACATGAAAAGTTGTAAATAAACTTTAAATGGCGTCTAAAAGTACCGTCTGCACCACCGAATATTTTGCAAAAAATACCATTGTATAGCTCGATTCATGATGCAACTTTCATCTGAAGACACCAAAGTTGGCCATCAACACCTTGAAGAGTTATGAAAGAAATAATGACAATAAATCTCTATTTTTGCATCGAAAATAAACAATGGTCGAACCACTGCACTCACATATGGAGATAGCAAGCACTTCTAACAACATGGAAACAAAAGAACTTACCAAAGCAGGTAAAAAACACTACTTTTTCGTGCTTTGTAGAGTGTTTGCAGCAAAACTGACTTTAAATTTTAACCAAAATTCTGAGTACCGTATTGTTTATGTGATATAACTTATAATGGGAATGTTGCTTTTACAACCTGGTCATATATTATATAACTTACTAGCTGATCCCGTACGAACTTCGTTTCGCAAGCAATCATAAAAATGTGATAAAATTAGATGATTTTTTCCAAACAAACTAAAATATTCTCTACACTAAACAAAAAGTACCTTTTCTAAACAGTAATTTTATTGAAAAGTTGGAAAACCACCCCAAACTCATCGATCCTTTGCATGAAATTTTAACTGAAAATTTTACAATACGGATCAATTCGTCTCACCTGAAAGAACCCCCGTGTATTTTTTTTTACATCCATATAATCGCCCGTATCTTTAAACCACAAGTAAATATGGCCGACCGCTTTTGCAGACCCTTTACACCAATATTGCCGACCCCTGCCACTTTTGCTGACCCCTGCCCCGAAATAGGATAATTGGAATCAATTGTTTGTCCTTAAATCTCCCGTGTGCTAGTTTTCATCTCAATCCGGTGGATAATAACGTAAATATTACAAAAAAAGGTAATTTGGACGACCCCTTTGGCCGACTCCTTTTACAAAATCTGACACCTGAAATCGGATGCCCGACTTTTAAAAACCACGTGTGTGAATTTTCATTCAACGCAATGTAAAATAACGTCAGTATCGCAAAAAAAGTGAACATGTGATATGGACGACCCCTTTCTCCGATCCCTTACACCAAATTTGATACCTGAAATCGATTATCCATCCCTGAAAACTTTCGTGTGCCAATTTTCATCTTAATCCAAAGTATAATTACGTCAATATCGTAAAAACAGTGAACAGGTAATATGGACGACCCCTTTTTCCGACCCTTCCATCAAATTTGGATGCTTGGAATGAATTGCTCATCCCTTAAAACTCCCGTGTCCCAATTTTCATCTCAATACGATGCATAATAACGTCAATATCGCGAAAACAGTGAACAGTTAATATGGACGACCCCTTTGGCCGACCCCTGACCAAGATTTGGATAATTGGAATCATTTGTTTTGTGTCCTTAATAACACCTATGTCCAAATTTCCATGACAATCCAATGTATAATAACGTAAATATCACAAAAATATTGAAAAGTAATATGGACGACCCCTTTTGCTGGCCCCTTTTACTAAATTCGTTACCAAAACTCGATTGTTCGTCTCTCAAAACTCTCATGTATAAATTTTCGTCTGAATCCGATGCATAATAACGTCAATTTTGCAAAAACAGCGAATGATTTATATGGACGACCCCTTTGGCTGGCCTCTGACTCCGCATTTAATACCTGGAAACGATTGCTCGTCACTCAAAATTCCCATGTGCAAATTTTCATTTCAATCTGATGCATAATAACGCCAATATCGCAAAAATATTAAACAACTGATATGGACGACCCCTTTTGCCGACCCCTGACCCAATATTGAATACCTGAAACCAATTGGTCATCTCTCAAAACCCTCATGTGCAAATTGTCATCTCAATCCGACGAAAAATAAGATCAATATCGCGAAAACAATATTTGTCTTCTATGGGCGACCCCCTTCAGAAGGGGTCATCCGAAAATCTGAAAACATTTTTCATCATTCCTGGTCCTAATGAGCATCCATGCCAATTTTCAGCTCTCTAGCTCTAAAGACGGCTGAGTCTATAGAGGACAAACAAACAAACAAACAAACAAACAAACAAACCCACAGAAATTGCTTTTTATATATATAGATTAATTTTTCGATCAAAGATCATTGTGAAGCATAATCAATGCCAATAGTAGAAGGTTAAGTCCCTGTGTTTGGGATCACAAAAATGTGATTAAAAAAATGAAATATAGACATGCTTTACATAGTTTTTATATCGGGAGCTAAGCACTGGACACCAAAATCCTTTCCCATTGAACAAAAAAGTATGAGAAAGTGGCACAAATGTTGTAGAAATAATCAAAGAGCTCAGTATGGCCAGCCCAGGCTGTAAAATGATGCAAATATGATACTTTTACCGTATTCGTTTTCTACATTCGCCCAGTTTTGAGGTTTACCATACTAGAACGAACATAATTCGTCGTAAGTGTTTTGCTACCTCGATCGCTCACACACGAATCTTCAGTGTTCCACCGTCCATTTTAAATCAAATCTGGGGAGTTACGGATGCAAAACTTAGCGCATAAACTTCTAAAAATGACAGTAAAATGTGCACAACTTGTTGTGACCTGGTGCAAAACTGGGTATAAACGAATACGTTATTAGATTTTTGGATATAACATGAAGTCAGTTAAGCTGCAACAATCTACCGCCCCTTCTTTCATAACAGTCCCATATACAAATATAAGCAAGCGAGACAATCAGCTTTTTCTGTTTTGGAATACATTTTTAAATTGTGACCACCACTTTCAGCATAGACGAAAATCGTTTCTAGGTTGTCATAATAAATCGTTAGGCCTGAAATTTTCGAAATTGGGTTATTGGTAAGGTCGAGAGCACCATTTTTATTCATTATGGGACTGTATTATGGGACCATATTTGAAACCTTTTTCGAATCTACTAGCATAACAGTCCCATACAAAATATATTTTTCTCACCAAGCTACTTTCTAAGACTTAAATTTGATAATTTTTGAACTTCTAAATGCAATTGTCAGAAAAAGAAACATACTTTTGCAAAAAAAATATCATGAATTCCATTCCATTCATTGTAAGTTGAATCTTTTTACGATTTTTTATTGCATCCGATAGTTTTTCGCTCAGGAAGCCATTCCTTATGAAGTCAGACCTGCCTTCGAAAACTAGTGTGCATCATTCGACATCAAGTGAGTTAAAAAAATGTTTAAATGATTCAAAGCAATAAACCAAAGACTATTTCGCCGAAAGAAGCATTGAAAAGCAACCAAATCCATGGTATTTCACATATGGGACTGTTATTCAGGTATATTTCATATAGAACAGCCACGAATTGATTTTTTTTTTCGAAATTTCTAGACAAAACCTCTTTTTTTAGTCTTTTATGTTGAAGCCATATGTTGACCTAAAATGACGAAAATTCATATAGGACTGTTATGCGAGTAAGGGCAGTCTGAAAAGGACGAAAAAACAGTGTTTTTACCAGCTTTGATAAGTTCTTTTGTTTCCATGTTGTTAGAAGTGCTTGCTACCCAAGTAACCATAAGCATTAAGCCAAAACCCTGAATCAGCATTAAATCAACATTTCTAATGCAAGTTAGCATGAAATCAACATTTCTAATGCAAGTTGGCATTATATCAACATTCATAATGCTTTTTAGTTTTATATAAGCATTATTAATGCATAGAAGCAATAAAGAAAATTAGCACTAATGATAGCACTACATGCACATATAGAGTAGCTGTAAAGTTAACAAGCATTAAGAGTGGTGTGACCCGAACAGTACTTGAAGTACGGGTTTTTTCACCCACCTTATCAGCATCAAGAGATGGTCGAAATGGTAAAGGCGCATAGAGAGATACAGGCTGCTGCGGGATCCTCGGTTCGAGACTCATCAAATGATGTAATCCATATGTCAATTATAATCACTTCTTATTTCATAGAAGAATTCATTAAGCAGGCATAATCCTTCATTCAGCAGGTAATTGATGTGGTAGATAATAATTATTTATTTAATTTTTGTTCATTTTAATTATTCAATTAAAAATAATTAAATAAACAAAAGGTGTTCTAAGTATGCATTGTTAATGCTTTTGTACGGCTTGCGAAAAATGACGTTTTGATGGTGCTCTAATTCAGCATTTGTAATGCTAATTAAAGGCTATGTTGCGATAGCATTTAATCAGCCCGCTATTTCGCCTTTTTAGCATTAAATCTGCATTATATACGCATATAGTGCAAAACAAGCATTAATACAGAGTTATATATGGGAATATAGTGTTGATTAAGGGCTATGTTTTAGTGCTTTTGGTTACTTGGGTATCTCCATATGTGAGTGCAGTTGTTCGACCATTGTTTGTTTTCGATGCAAAAAAAGAGATTTATTGTCATTATTTCTTTCATAACTCTTCAAGGTGTTAATGGCCCACTTTGGTGTCTTCAGATGAAAGTTGCATCATAAATCGAGCTATACAATGGTATTTTTTGCAAAATATTCGGTGGTGCAGACGGTACTTTTAGACGCCATTTAAAGTTTATTTACAACTTTTCATGTTGAAGGTCATTATTTAATTTTTTTCAACTATTCTATTTGGAAAGCTGATAAAATTTCAATGCAATTTGATGTGCTATTTTATAATTTCCGTTGAGAAACAACAGAGTTATGTAGCTTTGAAAGATGGTTATTTTTTATTGACAAAAAATCTAACCGAAGCTAACTCAAAAAATAAAAATGTTAGAAATCTGAAAAAATACATGTGTTTTTAAGTCGCAAAAATGAACCAAATTTTCAATTTTGGGGAAAATCTGAATACCCCCGGCGCAAACCCGTCAGATAATAAATAAAAATCCCCTGTTGTTTCTCGTCGTCTGAGGTTGAAAACAAATCTCTCTGAAGATTTGAAGCATCGATGAAGAGCTCCATATAGTCCGGGATAGAAGACAACATCGCAGTAGGTGAATATCGGTACAATCACAGATTGTACAAATTTCAGTTTGGTAGGTTGTGGTAGGACCGGTGCAAAACGTCGAAAGGTGCGAAGCGTGTTGAACACTTTCATGACAATTTGGTTCACGTAAGGTGCCCAGTTCAAATTGCAGTCCATTGTTAAACCTAGGTTCACTACCTTGCTAGATTGGGGGATAGTTTCCCCACAGAATAGGATGGAACTGTTTGCCCGGTTTTGCAGAAGATGATTGCTTGAAGATTTGGTTACAAGTCCCTTTTAATGTTTAAATATTCGCTTGGGTAAATATCTTGGAGACCAAACCCGGGAGAAACACGACCAGTATCATTCAAATTTGGGAATTCGATTTGACTTTGAATTTGGGAATTCGAGGACTTGAACCTGAAATCTCCGCTTCAGTACAACGGCATTAATCGACCATGTGCTCGCTCGACTAAATCCCGAGTCGATGGGTGGGGTTAGAGAAACACGCCGTTGTACTGAAGCGGAGATTGCAGGTTCAAGTCCTGCCGGTGAGCCGTTGTATCTTTTTCGAAAAATTCATGATATTTACGGCTTATGTTCTTTCGTTCTTTGATAGCTTATGTTTCTTTAATTCTTTTCATCACCTACGAAAATGTACCTAAGACAGATTTTGGGTTCAATGTTTACAAGGACGAATATTCTCATATATTGCGTAAACATTTACTACACAACACATAATTTTACACTTATGGCACATTTATTAAAAATAATTACACTTGATTAAAAACCTCGTTCAATGATTGATTATCCTTGTTTTCTGCAATTTCTTTGTTCACAAATTGTTGCCGTTCCGAGATGCACTCTTCTCTCACGCGTTCCAAAGCTAAAAAAAATCGGACACAAAAGTTTAGTCTACAAAAAAAAATAACTGACCATGCAGCAAATTTCACCTTTTAGCAAATCCATTTCGTCAATTTCGGAATTGTTGATACAGTCCAGCCGTTCCCGGAACTTCCGCGTCAAACTTTTCCTCCGGTAGTCCGCCTCGATGTCCTGCTTGGTGCGGGGAACTCGGAACCGGATGCAGCAACACAGCATTACGACCACCCCGAGAACGGATCCGAGACAAAGGAACAGCAACTGCCACACGCGTACCCCCAGGCTGGTTTCGTGCTCGAAAATGGCCTCTGCCTCATTGGGATCCATGTGCGAATGAGCCTTGACTGCAGGCGCGGTGACACAACAACGATGACCTCGATGACGCGATGACCACACACCACGGCACGGTTCCAGGGATCCAGCACCGGAGGGAATAGGATTTTAAAATCTAAGCTATCCCTCTGGAAAATGTTGGACGATGCGCTTTGTGTAAGGTGTTTGATAGGAGATGCTTATCTTAACTGGTGCTTTGGCTCATTTGATATTCACCTGGGCGGAAAATGCACAAGGAATGTGTCATGGAAGGGAAAAACCGTTTGGCGAGCTGTGTGGTGCGATCAAATTTATTGCGCGCCCTCCAGGAGGTATGATGCGAAAATTTTGGAAGGGTGGCACTAGAAAATGTGATGAATGGGGTAAAAATAAAATCTAAATGGATATCAGTGAACAGAAGTTTGAAAAGAAGAGCGGTAATTTAAAAAAAATAAAATTGAAGCAATTTTGTAAGTATTTTTGTTTGTTGAGAAGCTGAACTAGATTGATTATAAATGATGGTAAGTTATCATATTCTAAAACGGATTTTTTTAATCTACCCAAATTCTACCAGTTTATCACTTAGAAGTAGCACCCTAGACGACAGTAAACTTTACACCCTTTTACTTTAGTTTCCATTGTGTAAAAATTCCATCGCACCCAAACATGAGCGCAAGACCATACACCCCCAGTTTTCAGTGGTGATCAACTAAGCTGAAGTCTAAAATAAATCAAATCCTAAATTTATTTTTTAATTTTTTTTGTTCCACCTGAAAATTCGATTTGACAATAATAACCGGATGTGACCAACATATTTCCCTGATTTTTTTTAAATATTAAAAAAATCGGGAAAAATTCTGGAGTTCTATTTAGAACTTCCTTACAAGACCGAAAAGAAAACTTTGGCAATGGTCGAATAAAAATACCGTAATTCATTTGCAAATTACAAATTCTAGTGAAATGTTTCCATCTCGAAGTAAATCAGATTATTATGTATGATAGAAATTTCGATAGAGATAGATCATTCTCTAATAGAACAACTAGATTAGAAAAAATACTGCCAATGTTTCTCAACGATAGTCACAAGAATGAGCACATTGCTTAAAAAGAAAAACACCCATTTTCGACGATTATAGCATCATTTACCACGTACGATAACTCCTCAACACCATGCGGACAGTTTCCTGTGGAACCTTCTTAACAGCTAAAAAAGTTAAGTACAAACGGAAATTTTCATTTGCTTTCCAGCAATAGTTCATCAATCCAATTTTTTGCTGGAAACAATTTCTTTCTTTGCTGATTTTTCAACAATTTAGTTTGCTGAACTTTCCAGCAATAAATATTGTAGGACATTTTGCTGGAAATTTTACATGCAGAACAGCTCCTTCATTACATGAACTTTAGATAGATTTTTTTTGGTTTTTTTTTTAATATGAGGCAGACATGACTATTTAAAAAGTCAATCATTATTGTTATGAATTGATTTTGATAAGGCTATGATCATTTAGTATCCGGGCACTTTATTTCGGCGATAGCTACGTTAATGGAGCTCGGATATACAAAATTTTAGTAGCGTTGTGTTGGTTATGAAAAGGATTATCTTGACTATTTTTGATAGATTTTTAAGTTAACGTGTGTTTGAGATATTTACGATGCAAAAAGACATGGTAAAAATAATTTTGCACAAATTTGCTCCTTTTACGCATTTTGCGCCTCGCAAATTCTTCATTGTTGACTTGAAAGCTCATGAACTGTTGGTTTTTTCTGATATTTTTTTTCGAACCGAATGGTTAAGAAGTGTAAGGAGCCAATCTAGGATGCTCAAGAAGTTCAAACCAAGCATCGGAGTGCAATCTTTGATCTTAAATATGGTAAAAAGTCTATGGTTATTGCACTGATAAACTGATATAATTCCGCACCACATTTCCATCAACCAAAGGTTCGTGTCTTAACTGCTTAGTAAGTGAATAATACAGTGGTTGTGATGGGGCGCTAGCATTCAAAAATTACTCCACGTGTACGAATGACACGTAGAAAAATATATAGCATATTCATTATCTACCAAGCATTTTTAGCCTGCTTCAATTTTTATGCGTGCAAAAGTATAAGTTGCTATGGTGTTCAATTTTTGTTATGTTTTCCTCCCAGGAAAAAAGGTCCCGATGGTTGAAATGTACTAGATTCATTGAGCTTTGAAATTTGCGGAATAAAATTTTAAACGTGCCTACATATGAAAATCAATTCTTCATATTAAAAAAAACTATTCCAATTAAAAGATATTAAAATTTAAAAAATAATTTCATAATATAATTGAATTAAAGTTCAACAGTTTCTAAGAATTAATTTAAGCAAATGAATAAAAGTTATAGATTTAAAGACTTTCAAAGCGAAAATGTGCTTTATCTTATTGGGGAAAAATCACAATTGTTTAAAAAAAGGATATTCTGGTGAACGATGTAGTCAAGGCATTTTATTAGAGAATACACTTTATAGATCATTTGAAATTTTTTCAAATTTCCTCTTTGAATAAAATTTTTCAAAAGATCATACACTCTTCTTCAATAAGAATTGAATTGATCCGATACAGTGAAACTAAAATTTAAACTAACTGAGTTACATAACTCTTCAGAAAAATATTTTCGAATTGTTAAATGAAAATTGAGTGATTTCGAAATTTAGCTATTGGTATCATTACATGATCGGGGAACGAAGCTTAGGGAATGATGAGCTAGTTAGCGCCAGGAACTCTGGGCGATGAATATTTTTCTCCTACGCAGGGGAAGTTATATCAGCTTATCAGTGGTTATTGGGGATAACTGAATGCAGACTCCTTGCATAATGCAAAAAATCCATTTCCGGCAGGAGAAAAGTGTTGCCTGACTAGTAGACACCAAGTAAATAACTAATAATGATCTGTTCCAAAGATCGCAATCTGTGCATCCGGTTGTAACGCAATATGACAGATGTTTTCTAATGTACAAAAAAAATTATGTTAAAACCGGATTTCAGAAATCAAATTCTTCGAGATGCCTACTCATGAAAAGGTTCCAACCAGATTCCAATTGCTTTTTCCAGGTGAGTTTGTGTAAAACATCATGATTTCGCAAAGGTTTTGCTTCTGTAGTAAAAAAAATAAATCAATACATGACTGAAAAAAGTGTGCAAAGATAAAAAAGAGATTTTACGAAAAAGTTAGAGTATTTGTTGAAATCATTGATAATTTTTTTTTTATATTTTTACATTAAATGTCATATTAACACCTTCATTTCCCCCATATAAAGTTTTTCGATCATATGATAGTTTTTAAAATACACACGTTTGTAACTGCCCAGATACTAAATGATCATAGCCTTAGTAACTTCTGTATCAAGAAATAATTGTATGAATTTCATTATAGCTTAGCTTAGCTTGTTTGACTACTCACATCCACCATTAATCGTTTAATCTACCATGCTTAATCAAAAGTTTATAAAAAATAACAATTCTCAACTTTTTACAATT